>NC_091952.1:232376820-232676820 GCF_031021105.1 Erythrolamprus reginae
CCACCTTTCGTGGGAAGATAACAGCGTTCCATGTGCCTTTGGAGTTTAGTCATGTCTGCCATATGACCATAGAGACAGCGACAGACAGCTCTGGCTCTTTGGCTTTGAAACGGAAATGAGCACTACCCCCTAGAGCTGAGAATGAGTAGCACACATGTGAAGGGAACCTTTACCTTTTACCTTAACCCATGTTATAACCATGTGAATCCGAGAGTTCTCTTTAGCAAGTTTTATTAAGATAAAAGGATAATCATTCCAACAAGTGGATTAATTTTTTGAATGAAAATTTAAAAGTGAAATGCAAATTATTCACTTGTTGGAGGTGATTATGTATCTCAGTATATATTTAGCTGGTAACTTTCTGAATTTCTCATAACTTGACATGATGTACAAGAAGGGAAACATTTCTAGAATCTGAGGCTAGTTGTTTATATAATAGCTGGATCTTATTAATCTGAGAATCATTTATTACAACTGTAAAGGTCATCTTTCCTTCTCATATACACATTAATTATTAATTTCGAAGAAATACATTGTTGAAGATTAAAATGGTGATGGAAGATCATGTTTATTTCACTCTTCTGATTTTTGCTTTCTCGGGAAGGAAAAATCTGACAAAAGCCTTGATAGTTCTTTCATCGGTATTTGAACCAAAGGTTTTCTAACAGAGGCATCTACTGAGAGTTAACAAAAATTTAAAATCTTAACAGAATAATTATGATTGACAGCCTGAGGGTATTTTTGTTTTTGTTTTTACCTTTCTGCAGTTGCCTATGTTTTGAAGTTTATCTATTATTTATTCAAATATTGAAAAAGAGAGTTTTCAACCGAAAAACTGAACAAGAACTAAAGAAACATAATACTATCTATTTATCTTTATAACAAAGCTTTTTGCTCAGTACTTCACTTTTCATGAAGATAATATATTTGAATAAAGCAAGTATAGCTCTATTAAAATGAGCATGAATATTATTGATTTGTAAGAATTCTTACAGATTTAATCTCCCCCTATATATATATATATATATAGACATGCAAAATATTACACAGGGCAAAACCCGAACTCAGAACAATCTACATATATATATATATATATATATATATATATATATATATATATATATATATATGTCACATGTTTTTTGCTGAATTTGAAAATTAAGGGAGACTAGGATAGATCTATTTCGGCCTTATTTTGGCCTCATCAGCTAGCCATACCCACTGGGACTTGAACCTGCAACCTTTGCCTTGTAAGGCAGAGAATTATCCTCAAGGCTACAGTACCCAATCCCTTCAGCTCTGCACCAGGGAAGGATTACATATTTTTGTGTCGAATCGCCCTGGTGTATTGAAGGAACATCACAGCTCCTTATTTGCCTCTCGGCCCAACCGATATGTAGATTGTTCTGAGTTCGGGTTTTGCCTATATATATATAGTACATATTGTACAATACATATTGTACATATTGTACTACATATAGTACATATTGTACTATATATATATATATAGTACATATTGTACAATGTACAATATTGTACAATATTGTACATTGATTGATTGATGATTGATTATATGCAATCAAATTGTTTTCAACTACTAGCAATCCCTAAATAGATTTTTTGCAGAACGATCAATGCCTAATATGTTCTCTCAAGCCTCCCAAATATGTCTTTTTCTATTTTATTGACAATTCACCTATTTTACAAAGATGTTTCTGGACTCTTTATAGTCACCTTTCATTTTTACCACCTTGGAAAGCTCAATATAAATCTGTAAACTTAGTTCTCTGCTTATCCTAACTTTTGGTAATTTATGAACAATTTAAAATGGTGTTCTTCAATAAGGAACGCCTTATTTCCCTCCAGGAGTAAAATTGTCCATTTATTCTATTGTTTGTTTTTTGTTTTTTAACCATTTAGCAAAAAGAACTTTTTATGCCCTGCCACTAAGTTGCCATGGCTAAGAATGTCTTTGACCCATATTACTGAACTGTCAACTTCCTATAGAATGCTGGTGAGACCACATTTGGAATACTGTGTTCAGTTCTGGAGACCTCACCTACAAAAAGATATTGACAAAATTGAAGGGGTCCAAAGACGGGCTACAAGAATGGTGGAAGGTCTTAAACATAAAACGTATCAGGAAAGACTTAATGAACTCAATCTGTATAGTCTGGAGGACAGAAGGAAAAGGGGGGGCATGATCGAAACATTTAAATATATTAAAGGGTTAAATAAGGTCCAGGAGGGAAGTATTTTTAATAGGAAAGTGAACACAAGAACAAGGGGACACAATCTGAGGTTAGTTGGGGGAAAGATCAAAAGCAACATGAGAAAATATTATTTTACTGAAAGAGTAGTAGATCCTTGGAACAAACTTCCAGCAGACGTGGTAGATAAATCCACAGTAACTGAATTTAAACATGCCTGGGATAAACAAATATCCACTGTAAGATAAAATACAGGAAATAGTATAAGGGCAGACTAGATGGACCATGAGGTCTTTTTCTGCCGTCAGACTTCTATGTTTCTATGTTTCTGTGCATTACTTCTAAATTAAAATGAATAATTAAAATTATTTTTTAAAAAAAATGGTAAATGAGTTGTTGATAGTCTTATTGGTGTTTATAATTTCAGCTCATTAGCTCCAGCCTTAACTCAAGATCGATAGTGAAATCCTACGGGTACGCCCCAGTTTGGGCGTACCAGTAGTGGTAGCTGCCAGTTGTTCAGACAACTGGTAGCGGCAGCAGCCTCCTGGAAGTTGCCATTTTCTTGTTTTTAACCCTCTACACATGTGCAAATCCATCTGCGCATGTGCAGAAGGTGAAAAGACATGTGCGATGGTGGTGCATGTGCACACACAAAAAGCACACACTTCCGAACCAGTAGGGATCATAAGTAGATTTTACTGCTGCCCAAGATGGCTTATTTTCTCAGGAAATAATGGCTTGTGATTTCACTATTATTTTGACATGACACAAAAATCAAATATGAAAATGACATCCTGTTGTAAATATAATCACACACTATGCTTTCATCTTGGCAATTCCCCTGAACTCATCTGAATTCTTCTTTCAATATTAAAGTTTATAATTTACCGGTAATTGGCTAGAATCAAAGTGGAAGCATGACCTGGTTCATCATTATACTAAGCTGGTTTACCTTTAAAAAAAAAAGGATTGTTAAACAGGCTGTAAGATGAAGAATTCAGACATTGTGCTAGGACAAAATCTCATTATAATTTAGCATTATGCGTGAGTAAGAATGCATTGCATATTTCACCTGTTTTTTTATATTTTTAATGAATAAAGAAAGCAGTAAGACAAAAGTTAATATTTAACCCTTACAAGTTAAAAATGCTATTTTATAATTATTAAACTTTACAGAAACAAAGATTTGAAAAAACTAATGCAAGCTAAAGAAATACAAAAACTAAAAAAGTGCAGAGACATTTTTTAAAAAGAAGAAAAAACCACTAATAAAAAGAAAAAAGATATATGAGCAAATAACTTAATCATCACAAAAAGTACAAATGGTTGCAGTAAATATTTTTCTGGTGCTACAACAAAAGAACTCTTCCTCCCATATCTCATCTCTTAACTGGAAGAAAATGTGATATGTGGGGTTTTTTTGTAAATTCAAGGGAAAATGTTATCCAGGCACTTCTTCTGTTTTATTATTTGTACAGTATGACTCCTTCAATTGTTTAACCAGAACCCAGTTTCATTTGTAAATCCAACATTTTTTTCCATACCATTCTTTTGGTCTGTCATTTTAAAATCCATACATAAACTAGCTTCTCAGTGCATTGTTACCAAATATCCTTAAATTCTCTTGGAGTTTAATTTAATTATGCCACAATGATTTTTTCTTAATTTAAATTTTATGCAATCTTTCTATTTGTTTTTCATCTTTGTTTATTCTTATTTAAGATTTAATGAAATCATTACTGTATTTTTAATTGTACAGTAGATATTTTAAGTTTTCTATAAGCTATAAGATGCCAAGAATTATCAGATAATGGTGGATTATAAATGCAATTTCTACTTAATAAATAAACTAGGAATGTATTCTGGGGGTTCTGTAGCTTTTTCTATAAGAAATATATATATATATTTAGACCATATTTGCATAAAAATAGACAGTCATTACACATTGCTCATTGCATTCATTTATATATTTTCTACATTTTTCTCATAATGCCCTGTTTGTTTATGAATTTATTTTTATTTATTTGTTTTGTCAAGTACTTATTGGTGGTATACGAAGACATAATAATATTTATATACATGATACTAGTAAAAGAGAAGCATTAGTAATGGGGACGTTTTGAGCTAGCTAGGTTTACAAAACTTTAGAAATGAATTGAATTCCAAAATATTAATTTAGAAGACAAAATCCTCTGAGACTTGGCATATGTTGACAGAACCTAAACATTTCTGTAAATGAAATACTAGCCAGAGATAGAGATGCCACTAAATAAAGGATTTTTAAATATATAAACTGAAAAGTATTCTGGAAGTTTGCAATTATTCTAATTACACTTGCTCAAGTTCCAGGTTCTTTCTAAATAAACTCTGCTAAATATATCTTATCTTGATTATGACAGCCCAGCTACATTCTTGACCTATTTTGAACTAGTAATTATCATGTGTCAATGTATTGTACATCCATTCTGTGGCGAAATCCATGTAAACCTGCAACAGTGATACATGTAATACGAAATTTTGTATTTCTTCATGAGGTCAGCAAAGCAAGAAAAGTTGAAACATGTAGCTGTAATCTATCTGTTAATAGTATATTATATCCGTTCCCTTTTAGACTAAAGAAAAAATCCCAGTCTATTGAAATTTCTGCATCAGGATATGAACCTCTGCCATCAGCAGGACAACATGCACTGCAACCAAGTAAGCCTACAGCTCTTAACAACACAACCACTTCTGAAGAGCAGAATAACACTGCAAATTCCCAGCGGCGCAATCCACGGAAGGGTGAACTGAAGAGATACTACACAATTGGTAAGTGAACAGACTACATGCTCCACCAAAAATATCTAATTGCTCTGTCTTGTGGAATGATCAGTAGAATATTCATTCGTTTGCTGGAAGAACATTACGTGTCCTTACGTTAATGTGTCCTTAAATTGTCATTTGTGCCTGCAGTAGCCAGATCATGATCTGTCATTGGTTTATGGAATTCATTTCCAGAAGAGGTCATGACAGCTGTCAGTGTTGATAGCTTCAAGGCAGGATTAGAAGATTCATGGATGCCAAGTGTATTGGTGGTTACTGAAACAGATGTCTATGTTGGTTGAGGCAAGTAGGATTCCCTTGGATACCATTTGTTGGGGGTCAAGGGAAAGGGAGGCTTTTGCCTTCTCTTTCTGCTCAAGATCCCCATCTACAATTGGTGGGTCACTGTGTGACACAGAATGCTGGACTTGATGGGCTTTGGCCTGATTCAGCATGGCTCTTCTTATGTTCTTACGTTCTTATTCTTCCATTTTGGCAGCATGTTAGGTTTAGGTAGGTACTAAATGCTTAAAGAAGAAGTGCATTTTTTCATCTCCTAAACAAGGGTTGTGAAATATTATAAATGTAATTAGCAACCAATTTTAATGAATGGCAGATTATTTTGTAGAAGAGCAAGAGATAATAGAAATGGAAAGTTATGATTGCTATGATTTTGTTATTCGGTACTCTTGTAACCTGACCTTTGGGGATGATTCACAATATGAACATTGCTAGGATTTTTAGACTGCATTTATTTGAAGGCATATTATTATAGGAGGCAAATTGTCCAGGCTTGCAATGTCTTGTGATTGCACCTAATTTCTAACACATTATACCTGGTAAGCATCTATTGTAGAGAAATTATATAATAAGAAAAACATATTTTCTATTATTTATTTTCCTAACCAAGAAGTATAACTATTTTGAGTATGATCCTCCATACTTCCTTGCACACACTCTGAAAATGACTTGCATAATAAAGATAATAATAATAATAATAATAATAATAATAATAATAATAATAATAATAATTTATTAGATTTGTATGCCGCCCCTCTCCAAAGATTCGGAGCACCTCACAACAGTGATAAAGATGTATATAATAACTTAATTTATTTTCACATAATACCTCTAATTAATTTTTAATTGATTGTGAGCCATCAACTCAATGTTGACTCTTAGCAACCACATAGATTTTCTGCATGGTAACCTAACCTGTTTTTTCGCAAGTCCAAACAATGTCATTATAGCAATCAATCTACTTTACTGACAGTCATCCTCTTTCCTTCCTCTTTTCCCATCACTAAAGCATCCTCTGGTAAACTAAATTTTATAGTTATGGGGTCTGTTTTTAAAGACATTTATTAGAACCTGCAAAGGCTCAATGACTCTCTATTTTCCTGCTAAATTTTCTGATAAAATACAGTATAAGGGCAGACTAGATGGACCATGAGGTCTTTTCTGCCGTCAATCTTCTATGTTTCTATGCTAGCATAGAATGGAAAAGGGAAAAAAATTGGCTAATGCTAATTGCTTTGTTGTGCTCTAATCACTTGATTTTTTTGTCAGGAAAAGAACAACCACAGCTCATAAATTTATTTCTGTTTGGAAACATTCAGGCCTAAATTATTAAAGTAGAACAAATATACATCAGGTGATGAAACCATGTTTCTGCTTCTCATTTACAAGTCCTTACTTGTTTGTCTTACAACCACTTGGAACTACTTCTGAATCTGGTGTATATTCTCTATACTGTTTGTAGTGGCAGATTATAGTACTGGGTTGTAATATTTTAAAAGTTATTTCTGTTGGTGAAGTATAATACCTAAAATATAGTAAAGGAAAATGCAATTGTGGGTAATACAGAAAAGGCAAAAATGTATACATAAAAGTGATTAAAATAAAACTCAGGAGGAAATAAAAAGTTATTCTGGTAGAAAACAAGACATCTGGCCCACTTTGACACTGAATGCCAGGAAGAAATGGTGCTAGCTTTGTTTTTTTCTGGCCTTTGCTAATTCTAATTTAAACAGATATAGATTTGACAGTATTTATTGTTAAAAAACAATCTGTCTGCAAATGAAAGCTGCCAATGCTCTACTATAATTTCTTATAAATGTTTAAGCTGGCATTTAATTGTTTGTAACATTTGAAGAGTTTTGCCTGAGTAATAAATGGGAAGATCATTTTTAGTGCCAGCTGTGAACCATTTAATGCTCTAGGAATTTTTTTACCAAATGAAGAACATCCTGAAGTGCATCCACACCAGAGGAGAAATTAGGTTTCGGCTTTTCCACATAGCACTCGTAAAAGACTAAAGTAATGTTTTATTTATTTATTTATTTGATCTGGAGCCAGAAGTCAATCTGGCACTGTATGACAAAACTGCTAATCAACAGGAACTATATTTTATTATTACTAAGTGCTTAGATCAGAGGTTTATAAGAGGGCTGGTTGCCATGCCCCCACAAGATATAGAAATACAGTGGTACCTCATCTTACGAACACCTCTTCTAACGAACTTTTCAAGATACAAACCCGGTGTTTAAGATTTTTTTGCCTCTTCTTCCAAACTATTTTCACCTTACAAACCCAAGCAGCTGCTGCTGGGATGAAGGGGTTTCTTTTTCCCCCTTTTTTGAAGAAAGAAAAGGGAGGGGCAGCTTGGAAGAGTAAAGATTTTGCATGCTTGCAAAGGCACTGAAACGGTGTCTTTTTAAGAAAGAAAAGGGAGGGGCAGCTTGGAGGAGTAAAGATTTTGCATGCTCCCAAAGGCACTGAAAGGTGTCTTTTGAAGAAAGAAAAGGGAGGGGCGCCCCCCTTGCCTTTCTTCCTTCCCACTCACCCTTTAGCCTAGCCTTGCTTCTTCCACCCGCCCCCTTTAGCTGCTCCTCCCTGCTCTCTGTTCGCCTCCCTTCTAAAGTTTGGGATTTTCCTGAAGGATTTGCACGCATTATTTGCTTTTACATTGATTCCTATGGGAAACATTGCTTCATCTTACGAACTTTTCACCTTACGAACCTCCTCCTGGAACCAATTAAGTTCGTATGATGAGGTACCACTGTACATTCTTCACACACAAAAGGAGGCCAAATAATCCTTACCTAGTTTTTAAAATCAGAAGTAAGCTAGAAGAGAAAATGAAACAGTGAGATAAACAAATATTTGCTCAGAGGCTATACTGGTGTTTATCTGGGATAGGACATACTGTATTTTGTCAGTAGTTACCTCTCTAAATAGAAAAATCCATGAAAATTCCCTCTCTGAGCTTACTTAGCTAGTTTATCCAGGCTCCCACGTCTGATTTTGTGTAGAATATTGTATTTATTTGGGTGGAAACATAGAAGGAGCTAACACTTCCTGTAACCATTAGGAACATTTGTAGCTTTTAGGACAACCATTAGATAAACTTGCAACATTTTTTCCCAATGTTTGTCCAAACTGTAAAGTATTTATGACAATTTCCTGGCTTCAGTTTGAATTTCTGGGTTGATGTGATTTCATATTGACTCGGAAGATTCTGAAGGTGCAAGAAGGTTTTTGTGACAGGTGCACCAGGTAGAGGAAAGTTGTAGAGATACTCTATTTCAGGGCCAGGCCAAGTGACATTTATGCAATTTCAGTCCAAAGCATAACTAGCTAAGTTTTGGATTAATTTCATCTGAAAATTCAGATAGTTGTACCTCATAAAATAAACAAATTTGTAATAGATAGTAAGCAAGCATGGTGGTATATCCATTTTTATAATAGAAGGACCTGCTTCAATTTAATGGATGGTCCTGATGCTTTATCCTCCAAATTAAGCTCAACACTAAATTTGTATGAGATAAGGGCCAACAAAATTTAGGAGGGTTGAACTTAGACCATCTGGGAGAACGTAATGGTTTCAGGCTGATGATGCACTTAACTCCATCCCCAGCTCTATCCTTTATGAGAGATCATATAGGAAAAGAGCAGCTCTACCTGCTCTTATCCTACATGATCTCTCATAAAGGATACCTGTGAGCAGGTGCTTCTTATTGTTTTGCAATATGTAACATCTGATGGAGTAAATTGTACAAAACTGGGTGTGGCCACTTTTTTAAAGCCAGAGCAACATTTTGATTGTTGCTTGCTTTGAGGGACAGAGAGAAAGAGATAGCACAAAATGTATTCAGTAACTTCAGTTATCACCAGAGGGAGTGAAAGCTACTTTCTTCATTGGTTTGGAGCAACTGGGGGGACATGATCGAAACATTTAAATATGTTAAAGGGTTAAATAAGGTTCTGGAGGAAAGTGTTTTTAATAGGAAAGTGAACAAAAGAACAAGGGGGCACAATCTAAGGTTAGTTGGGGGAAAGATCAGAAGCAACATGAGAAAATATTATTTTACTGAAAGAGTAGTACATGCTTGGAACAAACTTCCAGCAGACATGTTTGGTAAATCCACAGTAAGTGAATTTAAACATGCCTGGGATAAACATATATCCATCCTAAGATAAAATACAGGAAATAGTATAAGGGCAGACTAGATGGACCAGGAGGTCTTTTTCTGCCGTCAATCTTATATGTTTCTATGTAACTTTGGTTTTTCTTGCTCCTCAATACTCACCCTCTACACATACAATTTTCTGAAAGGTTCCTTTCCATTTAAAGTTGTTGGGGTAGTTAGAAAAGAGCTGTTTTTTGCTACAAGTTAATAGTTTTGGGAATATCAGGGTGTGGGGACAGGAATTTATTTATTTTAATAATTATTGCATTGAATTTTATAGTCTTTTATTGTAGGCCACCTACCATCTTGAGTCTGGTGGTCCCTAAATTAATTTCACCGATCTCAGGTGATGATTCAGAAAAGTTGCCACCACTGTACTTTTGATATGAAAACATCTAAACATTAATTTGATTCTGCTGAGCTGGAAAGCTAAGCAAATTAAAGCAGGTTATACGAGGACAGAAAGCCATGAAGAAATTCAAGGACTGTTCTCTCTCATTATTTGAATATATTATTTCATTCAGGCATAGTGAAAAGCTGTCTCAGCTTCAGTTAGTAATATCTTCTACTGTTGGGAGCTATCCCTCAGACACTGGAACTCAACTATCACCTGTGCTTATTGTAGGATTTAACTCTTAAGTTGTCTTATACAATTTGGCACAATCCACAAGGAAATTCAAAGTAATGTGTTCCCTTTTTCCATTTGAAAAAAATTGTCCCCATTAAATAATTATCAAGTTGCCCCAGGTTATCCATAATCTTAATTCTTTTTACTAGAAGGGAGAGTAAACCTCACTTGCATTAATATTATTAATTGTAGAGTGGAGGGCATGGCCAAACGCCATGGTGAAACAGGTGTTCCCCACGCTCCACTGGGGAACTCCGATATCCTCACCGTTAGGAGGTCCAGCTCAATTATAATGAGACCAGAACATTCTAGTAGGGGTGGGGACAAAATGAGGTGCCTGCCGGCAAGCTGGGAAAATGGAAAATCCCCTAGGGAATCTCTGGGCCAGCAGCAGCCGAAGACAACACTCTTCCTAGCTGCTGTGGCCACAAATGGCTGGATTGCTTTTTTTTTTTTTTTTTTTTAAAAAGTCAAAGGAAAGGAAAGAAGATACAAGATTGAGTTGAATTTAGCGCTGGTGAGTGTCAATGCTGATAGAAGCCTGAAAGACTCTTTTTTTAGCACTTAAAAGGGAATGAAAGGACTGTAATTACAGAAAGTGGGTAGCTAGCATCGGAGGACCATGAAGTTTTTACAAGGGGAAAAAATGAGATAGAATTATAATTGATGCCCATTCTTTAAGAACCTGGATTGTGGCCATAAGATCTGGCAAAGAATCTGGCAAAGAAGATTATAAGATAATATTTTTGGTGTGGTTAAAACTGATTTAAGTATTGAGGAAAAATATGGAATAAAAAGTAGATTTGAAAGTGTGGCTGCCATCTACAGACTGGAAGAATAATCGCAACGGTGAGAAATTTTCATGGATGATTTTACAGCTGTTTACTTTCAATAGGGAAACTATTTTGATATCTGAGAAGCACTGTGCAACATTATTCTACTGAAGCACTGTGCAATGTTATTCTACTGATAGACAATTTGTATCTGTTTGAACTAGATTAAACTTTGAATAAACTTTAACATTGAAAAGAATAAGAGATTGGGACTTTAAAGGTATAGACTGAGATACTAAAAAGAGTGTGTAAGCAGACATCTGTTAACAGCTGGATTTTGTAACTCTTAATGAATTCCTGATATTGATGACATGGAGATAAACAATTATGAAGAATTGGTGTCATTTTTAAAAGACCTTCATGAGGACATAAAAGACATAAAAGATTAAATCTTATGGGATTTAAAAAGAGACTTTTTTGGATTGAGTATTGGAAAGGAAGGAGAAAAAGAATCAAAGGATAACAATGGCTTTAGGGATAAACTAGAGGTTAACAACATCTGTAACAATTAAAATAAAGAACAAGAAGATAAAAAAGATGGATTTAGAAAAGAATAACCAGATAGATGATTATATTGAAAGCTACCATGATAAAAGGAAAAAAAGATATTGCAAATGGACAAATTGATGATTATATTGTAATTCATGATTATTTTACTGGGTCTTACAATGATCAAAAGAGAATGGGGAGAAAATATTGCCATCTAATGAAACCATTTAAAAAAGAGGAGAGAGGAAGAACAATTGAAGGTAGAATTGGACAAGTACTATTTTTAAAGAGGAAGGAAAAAGCTTGGAGGAAAAGAAGATGGGGGTATAAACGTAAAAAGAAGAAAAGGGGGGAAAGGAGCCAAGAAAAGTGGGATAGAAACATGAAATGGTTGATTTAATAAAGAAGAGAAATAGATTATTTTTATCCGTTACGTTTTAAAATTTATTATGGTACATTATACTGTTATTATTATTATGAATAGTGAATAAGTCTTAATTAAAAGACCAATGATTTGAAGGATTGGTTATATTAAATGAAGATACAAATTAACTAGTGGAAGAAATTAAGTTATTACTGTTGTATATGTTGGTTGAACTCAACATATACAACATATACTGTTGTATATGTTGAATAGCTCATGGATTTGATATAATTTAATGAAAGATTTTTGATGAGTATGGATGCTAGTGAAATATAATAAGAGGATTATTTGTATATTTTCTTTTTTCTTTTATTTTTAGATTTTAGTACTATGATATATAACACTGTCATCATTATCATTAATAGCTAATAAGATTTAATTAAAAGATAAATGATTGGATTTAGGGGGCAAAGCTTGAATTAGATAAATAACATGTTATGTAATAAAAAAGATTATTTACTCAATCTCATATTTCATAGCAGATAGAGGTATTACTATTAAGGGAATTTATAATATAACTATTGGAAGAAAGCATAAACTGTGCAGTTAATCTATTCACATATAAAGTTTTCCTGATACAGGAAATGAATAATCTATAAATGTGAGTAAATATATTACGTAAACACATAAGAATTACAATGGTTATTGATGTTACTGATGCAAAATAAGATATAAGAGAATAGTATTATTGTTAATATGAGACCACAGGATTAATTGAAAGTTAATTTTGATTTCTTGTTAGGTATTTAGAAATGGTTGAAAATGAAAACAAAAGATGCAATAAGGCCTAAAACTAAGAAGCATAAGAAACAATAATTAACTTGTAAAATTTAGCTATAGCAATTAATCTGGAATAAAAATCAAATTGGTTGGTGGTAGACCCAGGAGACAAAACTAGGTATAAAGGAGGTAGCACTAATTAAAATACATATACCGAAAGTTAAGATATAAATATAACAGATAGGATATTGAGAAATAAGAGATCATGAAGGGTAAGATTTAGAGAAGCATTTTAGCCTGTAATAGAATTATCCACTTAGGGAAGGATTTTGAGAGTGGGTGGGAAGTAGAAAAGAAGGAGAGAAAGGGGAGAAAGTAGAGGAAGAATAGGAGAAAGGAGGAGGAAGGAGGAGGGAAAGGTTGTAGAAGGAGTAAAAAAGTAGGTAGTAGAAGTGGAATAGCCACCTGAGATAGAAAGAGGGAAGTGGAGAGAAGAAAGCTTGATACAGATGAAATAATAAAAAGCAAAATTGGAATGTGCTTTAGTTTACTGTACTTGAAAAATGACAGAGTCAGTGCCACGCAAGAATTTCTTGACCGTTTCGAGACTGAAGGCAAGGCTTTTCTCAACTGTATAGTGCTAGGAGATTAAACTTGGGCTTATCACCATACTCCAGAGAACAAACGTCAATCAATACAGTGGCTCCATACCCATTCTCCTTCAGCCCAAAAATCTTAGGTACCAATAGTGCACAAATCTTGGACACACATCACAGAAGTGTTCATGCCCTTAGCATTCAGGTAGCGTCTACAGAGAGGGGCGGCGTACAAATCTAATAAATAATTACAGCATGCACTTCGCACTTGGAGGGAAATGAAATGAGGACATTCATCTCTAACCTTCACCACAATGCCAGTCAATGATCTACTGACCACTGGCACTGCTCATTCTCTTCCACTGGCTTCCCGCTACACAAAGTAATACCAATTTCCCCGCAAACATTCCCCACGAGAGCTCCGTGCCTTGTAACCTTACTTTCTGATAACTCTCATATATGCAATAAGTTGTATTGAAGGTATATGAAGTTTTACTTTTTAATGTAAATAAAAAAGTAAAAATAGCCAAAAAAACACATTATTAATTTTACCAGCTTCTTAATCAGTTCAAAGAATGGACATACTGTATTCAACATATTTGGTCCAAATAATAGTAGCAATTTCTGCTTGTGTCTTATTTTTCTTTTCTTTGCATGCGCAGACTCATCAAGCACGCATAGTATTGGGTTTTAGGACCCACTACTCATACAGATGTATGATAACAGCTTAGGGCAGCAATTATTCAATATTTATGGCCCTTACTGTTTAATAAATAGAGTTGTTAATTGGCCAGATATATTCATGATGTAACATATAACAGTAGGCAGCAACAGCATACCATGAATTCAGTGTATCTAATTGGTATGCCAGCTATATTTTTTAATCCATTCGATTTGCATAAGATAAAATGTGTTTTCCCTGTACTAAAAAAAATTGTGACAAAAATAATTCACTTCTAAAGCTTCAAAACTGCAGTTTTATTGTTTTGGGGGCTTTTTTTGCTGAAAGAACATGAACATACAATATACTAAGTGTGTAATTAAAATCTTATGAAATCTGGTGACACATTGAATGATCTTTCCTTTTTTTAAAGAATCAAAACAATGATTAGTGTTTGTTTGATATTGATATTCATTGCCTGTTTATTTCTGTGCGTCATTTCAGATTTCTTTTTTTTTAGCTATGAGTGGTTGAGAAAATATATATATTTTGGGAGGGTTTTTTAAAATAAGAATGTGTCTCAGAGAAAAATATTGACTTCCTGGTCTATTCAGGTTAAGGAACATACGCAGCATTAATGAGTAATAAAACTGGAATCTTTTTGGTTCTTTTTTCAACTAAATAACATATGTGAATTAGGGATGTATGAAAGCAGTTATGTTTTTGGGTGCGTATATTTATGAGCCACACATTCATAATCTAGGTCTTTAAAAATGTCAGCTAAGATCTATATCATGGTCACAATTTCAGCTAAATATGGCATGCCCCTAATCCATCTTTACATAATATAAATGTTCATATTTTCATTGTCTTCTGGTTTCCTATGACTAGAATATAATTCAGATTTTAAAACAGCTATGAATTTGATAATGATAAAAAATTAACATATTTGGGCAACAGTCTATGCATACATTTTTTTTCAAAATCATTAAAAAATGGAATAACTTACAATAAAAGAAGAAAAGGGGAGGGAGGTTCCAAGTTAGCATTTAATCCTATTGGTTCTTTAGTGTTTAATCTTTTATGCTGAAAATTTGTAATTCTACAGTAGTTCAGGACTGAAACTTGAGATGAATAGAAACATTATGAGAGAATATTGCTTCACTTCAGATACATTTAAATATCCAGAACTAGGTTAATTTCATTTCAGAGTATGAAAAAAACCTGGCTGATTATATGACTAGTCCATTTCACTAATTCTTTAAACTGGTTTTCAAATATTCATTCTATAATCTTTTCAGATATTAATATGAAAAGATTCTAAAGTGAATGTTTGAAAACATGTGTTAATTTACAGAAGTTAGCATGGATTGGTTACATTTTTTTAAAAAACAAATAAGTAATTTCTTTAGCAGATAGTAAAACAACTCTTAATGTTTATGGGATTCCTGAAGAGATAAGATTCTTTTGGTGCCTTACAGGTTTTTATATTTTACTCTGTTTTTATATTGAAAACAGCGGAAGATATTTTTAAAATGAATTTGATGGTATACAAACACAGAAAACAACAAACAAACAAATAATAAGCAAAAAAGTAATCGATGTATTTGCAAAACTTTCTATGGTATACCATATTCGGCAAAGTATGCTATGATTAGCAAATCTGGATAGCATGGCAATTGTCTGTATAAATAATGTTCTTTAATAGTTTTGTAACAAATTGTAAAGAGGTACTAAGTTGGATACTTCAGGGATCAATCCTAAATCCTGACTATTCAATAACTTGTCTTAATGATTTAGATGAAGATATGCTATATTGGGAAATGATATTAAATTGACAGATGGTGCAAAATTGAACAGGGTATATTGTAAAAGATAGAAATAACAAGTGGAAAAATGAGCTTAAAATTATGCTAGAATTAATAGAAAGAAGTGCAAATGTTTTTAAATAACAAAAGAAAAGTAAAATCCACAGGGGGAATAGCTGTCTTGGTAATGGTACTAGCAAAAGTAAATCTTACAGTAATAAGGGATTGCAAACTGAGGAACTGCCAACAGTATCATGGAGCTGCAAACAAGTCAAGTGCAATTTTAGTCTGTCTGAAAAAAAATATAATTTCCAAATCACAGGAAGCAATTGCTGCACATTCATTCAGATAAAATGAACAAATTGAAATCATCTTAGATAGAAATTAAGATCTATAAAGAAAGATACAAGGAATTTTAAGAACAGTTGACTGAACAAAGATATGATAACAGTGTTCAAATAGCTAAAAGGATGTCAAGACCAGTTCTTTCTTGTTCCAGATTGAAGGATATGAAACAATAAATTTAAATTTCAAAAATGCAGATTCAAAGTGAATGCTGGGAAACTTTCTAACAATGAGAGCAGTTTAGTAGCAGAATCAATTACCCAGACATTTTTCTTTTTTTTTTGTAAAAGTTTTGTCTCTCCATATCAGAAACATACACAGCATGACATACACCTTAATATGCAATACTATCATTAAAAACAGTAATATCAGGAGCTAATTACATTCCAATTTTGATTTTATTATTCAATTTATCTTAATCTTCTCACTCTCCACTCCCCTATCTTCTTTCCTTCCCCCCTATATTATTACCTAAATATCCCTTCAATTTTCCTTAATCCCCTCCCCCTGTCAACTTGCCTAGCCCAATACATGTATCCTTGCCTTATTTTTTTTCCAACTCTAAATCCCAGTGTAATAATCATAAAATTCAGTATAATCCTAAAGCTCAAAGTAGTCATTAGTTTGTCTGTCTTCAAAGTCCTCTTCCCTTGTATCGTTATCATTTTCCAGCTCCTTCTCTACTTGCTCCTCTCCTTGTTTCAGGTCATCTTCATTTTCTTGTTTTTTGTTCCTTGCAGTCATATTTTCAAGATACTTGCTGCTCACAAGAGCTTTCTCCACATTTTTTCAATTTTTTTCTTCATACTCCAAAAGGGATCTCTGTAAATCTGCAAAATAATCCTTAAAGAACCGTGTAAGATCTTCTAATCTTCTTCTCAACTTCTAATGCCATATTGCTAAAGCCACCATTCACCAGTTTATAATCTAAAGTAATTCTCTTCTTTCAACTTCCAAGTAAATAGAAGTTCATTCCAGGTTCACAGCCTGAACAGATAAGATGTCAATTTTATTTTATTGTATAAACATCCACAAAAATCTTCTACTGTAGGAATTCCTCCAACCAGCAGGTGGCCCTCCTCATTAGTTCCACAATTCTATTTTCTCATTAATTAATATGTTGATTTTTAATTAAATCAATATTATTAGATCAAATAATTCACTTCAAAGTTAATTCAAAGATCAAATATAAAAGTCATCAGATGTTGGGCTTCTACAGCCTTCTTTAATATTTTTCCACTGTAAGATTCAGTGCTAAGTAGCTGCTTTGTCTTTATTTTTTACCAATCTTTTTGTTCCCATTTAAAATCAGTCCCCACACCACCCCAAAAAAGTCCCAAATTGCAATTCAGCTAAATAACTCACCAACACAACTTTTACTCTTCTTCTTTATCTCTCCAGCACTTTTCTTTATTCTTCTTTCCAGATGTCTTCTGATCTCCAACACAAAAACCTTTGCGTTCATGGCCACCGCAGCTTGGACAGCTTTTGCAATCCAATTTCCACTGTCGCCGGTTGAGGGTCCTAAATCGGTTCTCTGTGCAGTTTGCCAACAGAGCATTCCTCTTCTTTAGCACCCCAACCTGGTTCTGATTGTACCAGATTCCCAGGCGACAGGGATTCGAGGTTCCCCTGCAGAGTGCAGGGAACTCTGTGTCGCCGCACTTGGCCACGCCCCTTTCCCACTCAGATGATAGGTTGAGGTGAAGGCAAGACATCTTATCTCTATGGAGATTCTCAGTCATCCAGTTCATGGTTGTCTCAAAGATGCTTTTTCAAAAAGCAGATGGACTTTCTTTTCCCTTGAAGACATTTTGCTTCCAGTCCCAAAAAACCTTCTTCAATTCTGCTAATGAAGAAGCTTCTTGGAAGAGAAGCAAAATGTCTTCAAGGAAAAAAAAAATCCAGTTGCTTTTGAAAAAGTTTCTTTGGAACTATACAGCTTATCTTTATTTGTATTCCTGCACTAAACAGCGGGTTAGACTCGATGGCATAGATGGATCTTTTTTGGCATGCTGTGAGTCTATCATACAGTTCTAATTATTCAGCTTAATATAGCAATTTTCTTTAGTTATTCTGTCTTAATCTTTCACTAAGGGGAGTACACCTTGGTCCAGAATTACTTAAAGAATTCTAGGAGTTTCATGCTTAGATCTGAAATGCCAAAATTGACAGATCACTGTATCTAAATTCACCACTTTTTTCTCCACTCCAATGTGTTTTATTTCTTAGAAATGAGCATATCACTTTTAAGTTATTGCTTAGGTTCATCATTAAAATGTCATATTCTTTCTAAAAGGATCCACAGAAACCATTTCCAAAAATTATTCTCTTTATGGAAGAGGTGGCAGTGGTACTATGAATCCCCTACCCTACCCTCTCCAAGGTTGAACTTTAATTAAATAATGTTGAATTATGATTCCTGTCACTTATGAAGAGCCAGAAGAGAATGAGGAATAGCATCAGGTTTAGAATGATTTAGTTTCTTTCTAAACCACAATATCTCAGACTTTTAATCAAGAAATCATCTCTAATGAACTTCCTGAGTGCAACTAAAGCCAAATGAGTATACAATAATTCTTAGAGAAATTGAATTCTTTCAATGAACTTTATACAGATCTTCTGAGGTTTTCTTCTTAGTCAACTTTGTCATTAGTCATGCAATGAAATAGAGAACAAATAACTGAAAACAAAAGCTTTACGGAAGTTTTAAAATTGTGTCAGTACAAAAAAGGAAATGTTTTTGGTAAAATATACACTATTGAAATTCTTTAAGAAATGTTTTTCTCCATGAATTATTAGATCAAATTATACCACGTAAGTACTGCACTAACTTTTCATCAAAGCTTAGGTGGAATGATAGGTGATAGCTAGCTAGAGATAGAGATAGAGTTAGAGATGCAAAATATACAAAATTATATATAAAGTGATATGTGGATGTGATAAAAACAAGTATGATTTAGGATTGAAAAATTTAGATAAATATAGTGAATGATACTAAGCTAAACTGAGCTAAACTAGATTTATCTAATTTATTCTTCATCTTTCATGTCTTTAATTTCTTTTGCTTACTATTTCTTACTCCTTTCTGTACTTTACACGAAGTTGCTAAATCCAAAAAAGAATAGTATTATGGGTTGTGTGATGTTTGCCTATATGAAGTTGTTTTGAATTTTATCCTGCCAGATAGAATTCACTTTCTTGTTATGTGGGATCTAAACTTTTTTTCCAGGAGTATAAGTACACTAAGTGAGAATAAATTCCAAGCACCTACAACCTTTAGGGTTATAGGAATAAATGGAATATAGTCAGTTAGTGAAGAAAGTGCATTTGAACTGAGATCATGGTGCTTTGGTTATGGAAGTAGAGCAAAGATTTAAATAAGTCTCAGTTTTATGGGAAGGCTAAAATATGTTTGTTGAGTCAAGTGATTCACGTGCCATGTTTTTCTGTCCTAGACCCAAATTCTTTTGGAGTGGTCATTTCTGTTTTTCCATTTGCGTATGTCACAACATTGGTGAATTCCATGCAGCAGAGCCACTAATTTTAGATCTCTACAAATATTCCAATTGTACTTTGTGTACTGGGTATGCTTCAACAATAGTTTCCTGGTTTTGTACATTTCTTTTCTGTGTGTATCGCAGCCAAAAGGTGCTAAAGAGTGTACATTGCCATTGTGTAAAAACAGAACATTTCTATAAAACAGTATGTGATAGGTTAAATTACAGGTTATTTTCATGATTAGCAGCCGAAAAACTGTAAGAAACATCCAAAAGTACTCAGGAAGCAAAACCTTTATTGACCAGTGTTACAAATATCTTATGAATTAACCATTGTTAAAAACCCATTATGCTTATTGTGGCTTTCTGAGATGGCTTGAAACCTTTTAATATTCAGCAAAGTGTCACTAGGTTCAGCTGCTAAAATGCCTTTGTTCCAAATCTTAGACTTTTAATGGAATGTCCTGGGAGGTTAAAATCAATGTATAGCAAGCGATATGTGTGCAACTTGAAGCAGACCTTTGCAGAGAAAGAAACACTTGGAACATATTAAATCTCAGACCATACAGGTTGGTTCAGCCATGGAGTGGGATGGAGTGGGATGGGGGAAATGGCAGAGATAGGGAGGCAGGAGAATATAGGCTCCTAAATTTTTCATTTTCATAATTCTTGCACTTGCTGACCACATGTACCTTAATTCAAAATAAATGAATATATCTGCAGAGTTCCAGGTAGTAGGTTTGGACCAAAAAAGAGAGATTTTTCTTACATTGCTGTAGAGTTCGTGGTATTATTTACTGAAGTTGAAGTGAATTAGGCAGCCACTGGCTTTAATTAAATTAAGAGGTAATCTGGTAATTGTCTACTCTGTGATAGATGCTACAAATTTATTTAAATTGAATTGGGATGTGAACAGCAGCCTTGATTTTGCTTCAAGGAATGAATGACTCTGTTCTTGGAAGGGGTTCTTCATATATTCTTTTGCATTCCTTATGCTATGTCATACTGCTAAGATTGAGTTGATTGATTACATGTCAGCAAGTCATTATTTACTTCTAGCAACCACACAGATAGATTTTATCCATGATGATCTATCCCTGTTTTTTCAAGCCTCCAACGGTGCATTCATCTCCTCTGTAATGGAGTCCATCCACCTTGCTGTGGGTTTTTTTCTTATCTTTCATAGAAACATAGAAGTCTGACAGCAGAAAAAGACCTCCTGGTCCATCTAGTCTGCCCTTATACTATTTTCTGTATTTTATCTTAGGATGGATATATGTTTATCCCAGGCATGTTTAAATTCAGTTACTGTGGATTTATCTACCACGTCTGCTGGAAGTTTGTTCCAAGGATCTACTACTCTTTCAGTAAAATAATATTTTCTCATGTTCCTTTTGATCTTTCCCCCAACTAACTTCAGATTGTGTCCCCTTGTTCTTGTGTTCACTTTCCTTTTAAAAACACTTCCCTCCTGGACCTTATTTAACCCTTTAATATATTTAAATGTTTCGATCATGTCCCCCCTTTTCCTTCTGTCTTCCAGACTATACAGATTGAGTTCATTAAGTCTTTCCTGATACGTTTTATGCTTAAGACCTTCCACTATTCTTGTAGCCCGCCTTTGGACCCGTTCAATTTTGTCAATATCTTTTTGTAGATGAGGTCTCCAGAACTGAACACAGTATTCCAAATGTGGTCTCACCAGCATTCTATATAGCGGGATCATAATCTCCCTCTTCCTGCTTGTTATACCTCTAGCTATGCAGCCAAGCATCCTACTTGCTTTCCCTACCGCCTGACTGCACTGTTCACCCATTTTGAGACTGTCAGAAATCACTACCCCTAAATCCTTTTCTTCTGAAGTATCTTTCCTTCTACCTTTCCAACATTATAATTTTTTTCCAGAGAAATGATTCTTTGCACAATATATTCGAAGTAAGATCATTTCAGTCTGGTCATTTATGTCTTCTTATTTGTTTTCTTGGTTGTTCATGGTATTCTCAGGAGTCTTCTCCAACATCAAACTTCAAAGGGATCAATAGTCTTTATTATTATTTTTTTATCTTTAAACATCATAACATTTTTTCCCCACAAATCCACATTCAAATTTCATACTTTACAATTTACGTATCTTTTTACAATATATCATATCTTTCCATTCCCCGTTTCTTAATCTTTTCCACACTGTCACGCTGGTTTTTCTCTTATTTTTCCCATCCAATTATACCATTTCGTCCAAACCTTAAAACAGTCTGACTCATTTTCTATTTCAATTCTATTGTCAATTTGTCCATTTCTGCACACCTGTATATTTTATCAATCAATACATTTTCCACTGGAGATTTGTCATCCTTCCAATATTGGGCATAAGCAATTCTTGCTGCAGTAATGATGCGTAATGATAAATATTTTATATCCTTTGGTTGTTGCTTTCTTATTATCCCTAATAAAAAGAATTCTGGAATGCATTCCATCGGTCTTCCTGTAATCTGTTGTAATCTGTAATCTGTTGTAACTAATTATGAACCTTTTCCCAATATGTCTTAGCTTTAGGGTACAACCAGCACATATGAAAGAAGGTACCTATGTCTCTTTTGCACTTCCAATAATCTTTCTGTCCTGCATCTTTAAAGTCTAGCTCACTTCCATAGAATGTCACAGAAAATACCATGGCTTGTACGATTCCATCTTCTGTAGGTATAGACAAATCATAGCATTTAAGTAACTTGGACTGAGAGATTAAGTTGAGGGACATTAAACCATAACTGACTTTTGGGTCAGTGCTCCATTCTTCTAGCATTAACATTTCTAAGATGGTGAGCACTCCAGCTTATATTATTGTCTCATGAGCCTATCATTAGGCAGATTTCATTTTAAAAGTTTTTAAAAACCCTATGTCAAGAGTTTCTCTATTACAAAGAACCTCATTTCAGGTAGCATTTTTTAAAATGTGAAAATGCAGTGATTGTGAAAATAGTTTCACATAAAACACAAGAGCTCTCCCAAATGGCACCAGTGGGTGATGTCTGGTTTAGAAACTGGCCTTGTTTCTTGCTTATAATCCAAGTTATAATTTTCCCAGTGGTGATATGTCTCTGTTTAAATTAAGCATGAGTTCTGGTGACATCATGTAATTTTCATTGGATACATAAAGTTTTGTCATTGCCCTTTTGACTTTTGAGACTATTTTACAGTCTTAATATCCCCTGAGGGGCTCTCCCATCTAATTACTAACCTAACCAAATCCTGCTTAGCTTCTCAGATCAAAGCTTGCCAAGTGCTGTGATAGCCATACTTGTTTATGCAATTACAAATCTCAGTCACATTTAATATGACACTGCCCTCTGGTGTTTGCTAGTATATCATTCATAGACGAATTGTCAAAATCTGTTCCGTTCACTTTAAGGTACACACATGTAGTTAATGGTATGCCACTTTCAACTTTACTTCCAGCTAATGCCCACAACTCTTCATTTGTCAGTAACTATGGATAAACTTTTCCAAGCTGAGAGAGTTGTTTTATATTTAGGTTATTTCAATACCTATTTGTGTTTATACATAGAATGCACAGTGATAATATGAAACACAGATGTAATCAGATATAGAACAATGATAAATCCTTGAAATTGTAAACTGGTTTTAAATTGCCTGATTAAAAGGTATAGCTGCAGAAAGAATAGAATAGGTACTTGTGGCTCATTGATACTTAGAAGGTATTAGTAGGAAGCTGAAATTTAATCCAAAAGTTATGGTTATAAATCCAAAGATTGAAGAAAATTACAATGTGCTTCTGTTCAAACAAATAATTTAATTGGATAGATTGCCAATCTGAGAAAAAACTATGTCTTGTAACTCTACAATTTTTGTAATGTCAAAAACTGTATCAGCTTAAAAAAAAAACTTTTCTGAGAGAACTTTTCTGTTCCATTATTTTATTATTAAGCATTTGCTGTTCCATTGCAGATATCTCCATTTTAAATAACCAAGTATAAAACAATCCTGTAACATTAATGAATAGTATATTATTTTGGTTATTTGAAAACAGTGAGCCAATGACTTTTCCTCCTGATTCCCAATAGTTTCAGTGAATGCATTTCAGAAATATTCAGATTGAGGCCAAATTGAGCTGCTTTAGATCCTTGATTTGAATTGGACTTTGAAGCCTACTGACAACCAGCAAGACAACAAAAACACAGCCCTATTGAAAGAGCCAAGTTTTGTTAGCAGCTGGATCTATTGTTTTGCTGCACTCTGCAGCAAACTGCAGGTTATGAATTGTCTTCAAAGGCAGTTCAGATGTAGCATGCATTGCAGTAATCTAACTTCTGCATGTGAGTTATGGTAGCTGATGTAAGGCCTTCCTGTTTCAACCCAGCAGCTAAAAATTGCCTCCATTTTATACTTCAGTAGAATCTGTGAATTCAGAATATCACCCAAGTAAATGACCCTGTTATTTTAGAAGGGTTGCATCTTTTAAGAGCCAATTTTGGAGATAGGAACAAGCCAAATAGTTTACTTTTGAAGTCCATTTTGCTGGATTAGGTGTGATACACTAATTCCATTTATATTGTATGTAGTTTGTGCACCTGAATGAGCAAAGTAGACTTAGTTTTTAGGAGTCCCAGAAAATTTCATTCATTTACGATCTTCTGTGGCTGTGCTATCCTTCCTTGCAAAGGTAAGTTTGGAGACTTATTGGAAGTGGCAAACTTGAGAAATGGTCTTTTTAAGGGCTGTGAGCATGAATTCAAGACAATCCCTTCGGTATCCTTTGTCAAAAAAATAACCAGAAATCTCTACAAAACTAAAATTCTATGAACAATAAATGTAATATGACCACTATTTAACATTATTTTCAAGATAAAAGCATACAATAATATCAAAACACATAGAAAATAGTAAGGAAAAGATTTTAAATTTCAAATCCCCCATATTGTACCCCAACTGATGATTACAATCAAGTAAATTACAGTAAATTGTCTCTTTCCCAAAATGGAGCTAGACTTGTCTTCACAGCCATCAACATATAGATTTCTGAGACATGATTTTTAAAAATTAATTCAGTAAAAATTCCTAACTTTTAAACAAACTGAATTTTCAACTCAAACTGTCCAAAAAACCCATGTATTTTTGCTAATACTTCCACATATGATTAAATGTTCATTCTACATAGCATAACTTTCTATTGTATAATTAAGTATTTTTGTAATTCTTGATAGATTTGTTTATCTAAACATTTTGTAATGATTTTCTCTTAAAATATACCTTGGATAAATTGTATTGTTTTTTCCCCATAATTTCTCCCATTATTGTAATTTTCTTTTAGTTTCTTTCTTCCTGTGTGATATTTAATGTCTGTCTGTCTAATATCCTAGTAGGTGGGAATGATTCTGTACAAGTTTCAAATTCTGTCATTTTTTATTAAAGATCCTTTTTTTCTTAATATAACTTTTTATTCTTCCAGTAATTTGTAAATAAATCAATAAAAACTTGACCCTACCTGACATATTTTTATGCTACAGTAATATTAATATATTTACTTATTTTTTAGAAGATATATACACCCCATTTTAAATAAATAACTTTGAGCAGCTAACAAGCTAGTTCACAAATACTGTTATCATTACTTGCTTAATTTGTGATTCTAGTGAATTATACTCACAAACTCCCCAGTTTTCTAAGCTGTGCCTCAACAGTTTCAGATTCTCCTATTTTTATTTATTTATTAAATTTATTTGCCTATTTATTCTATTATTTTGACATTCTAAGTATCTCTCAACCAGTCAAATTGGATCTTTGTGAACAATTAGTTCTTTAGTGAACACCAGTTCCTTTAAATGATTGGATTTTTTTCACCCAAGGGCCATTAAATCAATTGAAAAACTTATTTTGGTATTTGTCCAAGAAACTTTTTTACATTTTTATTGGTGCTGGTAGAATAATAATTGGCAACTGAGTCCAAAGCTTGAAACTTCTGAAGAAAAACTGTAAAGTCTTATTCTATTGTGGGTTGTAAGCTATTTATGGAAGGGCTGCTAGAAAACTATAAAGTTTATTGAGGTCATTATATTTCAGACATTATAAATGTTAATTTATTTGAATGAAATAGATGTTTAAATGGTGAACTATGAAACAAACATCTAATTTTTAACTGTTATGTAAGAGTGATATAATGAATGCTCCAAATATTGGATTATCTCCGATATATCTTAGAAGAAGATCAAACATTTTCACACTTTTTAATTGAGCCACCATTTCCACAAATCTATTGGATCTAAGAAAATAACATGTGTTTTGTGATGGCAAATCTATTGGATCTAAGAAAATAACATGTGTTTTGTGATGGTCAGGGAGAGATAATGCTATTTCTTGAAATGAAATGAGGGGTTGAGAGAAAGATACTTGATTGTTATAATTAATTATTGTGCCCCTACAGTTGTGTAGTAATTGTTCTTCTGAACAAGATGTTCCACAGGGAAAGGAAGGAAGGAAGGAGGGAGGGAGGGAGGGAGGGAAGGAAGGAAGGAAGGAAGGAAGGAAGGAAGGAAGGAAGGAAGGATCATAATTAGATCTCCAAGCAACTTTTGCAAAATGTAAACAAAACTTTAGAATATTTGAAGTGAAATAATAGTGGGACAGAAAATAAAACACTTTCCAATGTAGCAAAATCCACTTATCAAACACCTTATACAGTATGTGGTAGGGTATTCAGCAGGGGATAGCCATTCTTTCAATATTCTGTTCAACATTAGGTAATTAAATGCCATAAAAATGAAGTTAACTTCAAGCATAAGAAGCAATGCTGAAACTTGTTATTTTATTTTTCATAATAGAAAAAATACTAGGAATTTGAGGAGAGCCATCTAAAGTTCCAATCTAAAATAAAAAATAAAAAATCCCAGTCAGGCAATTATTCACTAACCAGGTTGACATGAGTACTTGGGGAAAATCCTATTAAAGGATATTGAGGAATGGATTTTCAAGCACATAGAAAGGATGAAGGTGATTATTAGAAACCATCATGATTCAACTAGAAATAGTCAAATCTTATTGTTTCTTCAGAGTGCCCTTCTTGTTATAATGAAACAATATAGCTGGATGAGTTCACTGTCAGATGAATTTACCGATGATTGAACAAACATATCTCAAAGTGTATATAAAGTATCTATTCCTACATGAAGCGAGGAAGGTAGTATGGCAGTGCCTAAACTAGAATGTGTGCATACACATGCATGCACAGGAGCACCAGAAACCCAAAGGCCAGGGGACTGGTGCGCACATGTGCACTGGCCAGCTGGTCTCCTGTGTCTGGCACATACATGTGCATTGTCCAGGTGGTCTTCTAGTTTCCAGCATGTGTTTGCATGCAGGACAGCTGGTCTTTGTGCATGCTAGAGCGCCAGAAACCTGAAGACCAGCTAGTCAGTGCACATGTGCGCACACTGGTCTTTGGGTTTCCGGTGCTCTGGAGTGTGAAAACCACTGTCCGGCATGCTTGCACACACACTGGAAACCAGAAGAGCATCTGGTGACAATGTGTATGCCCACAGAGAGTGCTCTGTGTGCCACCTCTGGTATGCGTGCCATAGGTTCGCCATCATGGCAGTAGGGTATCCCATTGCTCTGTCCTGGATCCAGTGCTCTTTAACTTCTTCATAAATAACATAGATGAGGGAATAGAATGGCTGTCCAATTAGATTTGCCCCCCTGACCAATAAATGTGATGCATGGTGTGATTGGATTGTCTGATTGAGTAATATATAGGGGGTTTAGCTGTAGTTTTTTAATGTATTAGACTTGTTTTGTACGCTTTGTTTCTATATTTATTCTGTGAGCCGCCCTGAGTTTACAGGGGAGGGTGGCATACAAATCTAATTAATAATAATAATAATAATAATAATAATAATAATAATAATAATAATAATAATTACAGAGGGCATCAAGCTGAGGAGAATGTGTGATATTTGAAAAGCGAGAGTCATAATTCAGAAGAATTGATCTAATAATAAATACATGGCAACAAATTTAAGGTTCTGCATTTAGGTGAGAAAGCCAAATACAGAATAACAAAAAATTATTTATTTATTTATTTATTTATTCATTCATTCATTCATTTGATTTTTATGCCGCCCTTCTCCTTAGACTCAGGGCGATTTACAACATGTTAGCAATAGCACTTTTTAACAGAGCCAGCATATTGTCCCCACAATCCGGCTCCTCATTTTACCTACCTTGCAAGGATGGAAAGCTGAGTCAACCTTGAGCCAGTGATGAGATTTGAACTGCTGACCTACAGATCTACAATCAGCTTCAGTGGCCTGCAGTACCCACTGCACCCACTCTTCCCACTCTACCCACTGCGGCACCCCAGCTCATGTTGGTGGGATTTTAGTAGTAGTATTTGTGATAAAGACCTGGGTATTTCAGCAATTACAAATTGAACATGAACTTGGAATGTTGCAGCTGCCAAAATCAAAATCAGCCAAAGCACTCTTGGATTGGATCTAGATCATAGGACATAATAGTTCCACTTTATGCAGACAGGTAAAACCGCATCTGGAGTACTGTGTCTGGTTCTGGTTGCTACAGCACAAGGAGGATATTGAAGAATTGGCAAGGTGGTGGGTGGCACAGATGAGGGATGGATGAATCCTGTTAAGAATGGTTAAAAGAGCGGAGTATCCTTTACTTGAGAAGGCTATAAGCAGTCTTACAATGCTTGAAGCACCACCCCAGGGAAGCGGGTATATATTTATAGGTAATCTGCATTTAACAGTTCTTCAGTAGCTGTTTAAAGTTACTTTGTTATTGAACAAGTGATCATTACAACTGGACCTCAATCCTAGGGCTGTTGCAGCAACCACACAGTCAGGTGATCATAATTTGCAACCTTCCCTGCCAGGGTGCCATAAGTCAATGGAGAAGCTGGTAGGAAGTAAGAAGTAATTGTTACATGAAGTCCTTGCTTAACAATGTCAATCAGGCTTGTGTTTATTTATGACCACATCTTTTAATGACAGCGTTTCCAGCCCCCATTAGTATTGTTAACTGATGGCTACCTGTATTTTCCATAGCACATCATTGTAATAAATGGAAGCTTTACAAAGTGAAATTCAAGTTTGAAATATGGAGGATTTTCCTGATGTGAGAATTATTAATCAGAGAACAGCCTGCTTTTAAATTTGTGTGTGCTCCACCACTGGACATTTTGAAGCAGCAGTTGTACAGCCATTTGTCTGGAATGGCCTGGGGAAGAGATTGCACTAAATCTCCAAGGTTCCTTCCAATCCTGTTATTCTGTGACTGCAAGGCTCATATTTCTCATCTTAATCCAACAAAGCCGTTTGAAGACATTTCATTGCCAGGTATAGAAAACTGAACCATTTCTATCAGTGATAAAATATATTGCCCAATATATTGAAAGCAAGGGTGCTATTCTATACTTACTTGGAAATCCAGTTTAAATATACCGTTTGATAGGAGGGCCCAACTTAAAATTCCAGAGTTTTAAATTAAAGTTTAGAAGACTCACAAAAAAATAAAAAATGCTTGTCATCCAGCATCTGTATTACCTTTTGATTTTAAAAGTGAAATGAAGCACCAAGGGAAATTATTATGCTGATGTAAATAATTAATCACAAAAATGGTTTAAGGAAGCATTTATAAGGCTTAGTCTATTTGTGGAAACTTTATTTAAGACACAATCGAGTCTGCTGTCTCATAAAGGAAAATCAGATTTGTGTGGTTCACACAGTATAAGCTAAATTTTGTTGTTATTAGTTGCAAAGTTGTGTCCGACCCATTATGACCCCATGGACAATGTTCCACCAGGCATTCCTGTCCTCTATCATCCCTGGGAGCCCATTTAAGCTTACGCCAACTGCTTCAGTGGCTCCATACAGCCACCTCATTGTCTGTTGTCCTGTTCTTCTTTTGCTTTCAATTTTTCCCAGCATTAGGCTCTTCTCCAGTGAGTCCTTCCTTCTCATTTGGTGGCCAAAGGTTTTGAGTTTTATCTTCAGGATCTGGTCTTCTAAAGAGCAGTCAGGGTTAATCTCCTCTAGGACTGACTGATTTGATCATCTTGCAGTCCAAGGACTTGCAGGAGTTTTTTTCCAGCACCATAGTTCAAAGACCTCAATTTTTGGGAATTCAGCCTTTCTTAGGAGTACCAAAGAAAGCTAAAGTATAGTGGGCTATTCTGTGACTCTTTGTGCTGTACAGAAACATAGCAATTCACTTATATTTCAGAATCGTAGTTGTTAAATGTAGACTGGAAAATCCAAAAAAACCCAACTGCCTGAAAGAAGGAACAGCAAACCATTTCCAAGAATGTGTATCCATGGAGTCAATAGAAGACAAGTTCAGCCTGATATGGTCCTTTTTCTGTGATATCAGGATCCAAGCAATTATGCTAATCTGGTAAATTGTGATCTAATTAGCCATGGCTTAGCATAATAGCATATACTACTGTAACCATGTGAGAACTAGTCCATTTCAGGAAACCTATAAAAGAAAAATCCGGCCTACCATACCTTATTGAAATATCAGGTTCTGTGGTTCGTTTTTTAAATTGGAAATAACTATATAGCAATTCTTATTTTAAAAAACTTCTCTCTTTGTTAGGTGTTCTGTCGGGCTCTCTGGTAGACTCCTCCCAAAAATTCACAGGTACAAATTTCAGACACACACACATATTTGAAAATTCAAAACAATGTTCTTTATAATGAAAATTCACTTAAACTAAGCCCTCTTTTGGTATAGCAAAGAGCACTGGTCTCCAAACAAACTGGTAATTTGTACAAGTCCCTTATCAGTTCTGTGATACTTAGCTTGCAGCTGTGAGGCAATTCACAGTCCTTCTTCTTTCACAAAGTGAAACACACTTTGCTCTGGTTTAGTTTCAAAGCGGGGAAAAATCAGCACACAAAAGGTCAAAGTCAGTAAAGCAGTCACGAATGATCAGATAATCCTCCACAATGGCCAAACCCACAGGCTGCTATTTATAGCAGCCTCACTAATTACCACAGCCCCACCCAACCCCATTTGGCCTCATTTTCTTTGATAATAATCTCTCAGTTGTTGTTGCCTATGCATCACTCTCTGCATGCGTGGCTGTTTCATTAACTCTTGTTCTGAATCCAAGGAGGAGCTAGATAATTGATCTCCTTCTAAGCTTTCTGCTACACTCTCCTCCCTGTCACTCGTCTTCTTGGTCAGAGGAGCCTTCATCAGCAGATTCCATGGGGGGGGGGGAAACAGGCCTGCAGCATGTGGATTTCTCCCCCACATCCACAGTCCTTGGGGCAGGAGCTGGGCCTGAGCTAACCACAACAGTTAGGCTATTATAATTAAATCAGGAATGAAAAGCTGAAAAGTAAGGTTATAATCCAAACATCAGAGCAAAACTTCATCTTCTTACCTTCCATTGCATCTCTTCTGTTTCTTCATCAGACTAAATTGGATGTCTTCCTAATATTTTGGGGGGAAATGGCCCCCAAATCCAGGTAGCTAGAGGGTACTGTGATGCCTTTCATGGAAGCTTTCCATTTTATTCATGCTTCTCTCTTTCTCTCACACATAAATTATTCTGCCAAATGGATCTCAAGATCAGAGCAATTTATATACCTTAAACACATATATGTGAATCTGTGGCATTTTACAGATTTATATCTGCTTGTAAAGTCTGGAATTTCAACTGCAATAAATGTTGCTTTGTTTTTAACGTGCAAAATACCTATCCACTGTAAGACAGCTATCGAAAATCAGTTTCACAAGGGGGATTTTCTTCAGGAGGTGAGAGAAAAAAATTATGCACAGCACGTGTTGAATCCCAGTAATAATCTCACTCACAGAGCCACCAGATGCTGTTTCCATTTTTAAAAACATGTACATCATATTCTGTTTTGCTGTTAGTGATGAGGATAACTCTCCTTCATAATTTCAAAACTAATTTGGAATTAATTAATTTTTACCATCAGTATTAGTACAAGGTACTAATAAGGTACTCAGTATAAGCTTTGCTGAGGTACTATGTTTAACATTTTCTTATTCTACTCTTAAAAAGCTAATATCAAATTTAAGCAAATCACCTGAGAAGACACGGATCATTGTGTTCCATAAACTAAGCATGATGTTCAGAAAGCATCTGCATGCAAATCTAGCATTGAATCTAACCAAATGGGCCTTTAAATTTAAAAGCAATATTATTAAAAAATAAATAAATAATATGATCTGTCAATGTTAGTTCCAGATGCATGCATTATTCAATATTTACAATTATCTTCGGCAACTTTATTCGAAATTATGTATGGATATTCTCATTGTCATAGTAGCTATAAATATGAGGAAATTCAAGATCCCATAATATAAACCAAAGAATCTGAAGAATTATCAACAACCTGGCAAGCCATCATATATCCAATTGTTTGTGAATCCATTCAAACTTGGAGCTCCTTTTTCATTTTAATCAGGTGAAGGGGCTCGTGATTAAAGGAACAGAAAAATCACTCAGCTGTTCCTGTCCTAAAGCTATGAGGTTCTTGGTCCGAGACCCATACATCTACATATTTAATATAAACATCTGAGATTCACACATTTCTATGAATGCAGGAAATCTGCTTGAAATGAAGTTCAGTTCCTTGGAAACCTGTATTTATGAAGATTATGAACATGGTCTTCCATTTTTAGGAAAGAGATACAAGATACACTCCCAGTGTCCTTTTACAATGAATTATTGATTCATTGAATGGACCAATAGGAAAACAGAAGATGCTTCATGCATTTTTCTACTTTTATGCATGCATAAAATGGGATGGGATATTATGCACACATATTTTATATATTAGATTTTAACACATGTGCGGAAGTGTATTCTATGTGGGCAGATTTTGCCTTGTGCCTCTAAATTGAGGTTCATTAAATGAAAATGTTTCCATTAATCACCCTTCATACAATCTGTATGTGGTGTCCTCCTTTTTTTTTTTTAATCCAACCAGTTATGCAGAATATGATGATTCAGAAATCAAATGGTTCGGTAAGAATTTTTAAATTTAAATAGACAACCTAGGGTTTTTGCAATAACTGCAGAGAAACTTTGTGTTTAAAATTAGGTATTGATCGTGATCTGATAACATAGCTCGTTGTTCAAGAAAAGCACACTAATTTGAGAACTGTTTTGTTCATGAAGCATACAGTGGTACCTCAAGATACGAACCCCTCGTCTTACGAACAACTCGTGATACGAACCCGGGGTTCAGAAAAAATTTGCCTCTTCTTACGAACTTTTTTCTTGTTACGAACGCCAACCCCAAACCTGGAGGTTCGGCAAAAGTTCGGGGTTCGGGAGGTTGCTGGGAAGCCCCCCAGCCCGGCGGTCACCTTTTAAAACAGCCGGGCGGCTTCCTAGGAGTCTCCACAGGGATTTCCCTGTCTTGTGACTGTCAGAGTTGGGATTTCCCATTTGATTGCCACCCCCGCCGTGATTCCGTTGGGGGGGAGGGTAAAGCTGCGCCGGAACATGGAGCCGGCTTAGGAGCCACTGCCTGCTCAGAGGAGAAGCCGCTGCGGCCACTGTTTCCTTCGGTGACGCGCCGGGCTCTAAAGCGCCACAAAGCTCTCCCCACCTCTTCTGCGGCGGGGAGGCCATGTTTGGGCGCTGGAGATGGGGACCGGGAAGTGAGGGGGGGAGTCCTAGGCAAGCCTCCTCTAGCGGTCCTGCTCCAGCCCCGCCTTGGCCCTTCCTTGCGCCGGGCTCACTTCTTCGGCATCAAACTTTTGATGGGAGAGGGGGGGCAGATAGGAGCTACCTCGCACAGGAGACCCTCAGCTTTAGGACCGCTCGGAGCGCTTTCCCACTCGGGAGGTTAGTCTTAAGCTCCGCAATCTCTCCTTACTCTCCCGGCAGTTTGGGCAGAAGATCGCTTTGAAGTGAAGCGGCGGGGCCGCTCCTCCCGCACTCACCTCTCTCCTTCCACCTGTCCCCAGCCCTCCCCAATTAATCACGCCCCATCCTTTAAGTTTGCCAGCTTCTTTCAAAGCCACGGCGAGAGCGCGAGGGGAGTGCGGCGAAGCTTTCCGCCGCTGCCGCGGTCTTATATGAGGAGAACCGGCCACCCAACGTGGAAGAAGGGCAGGTCAGTGCGGATGACGAGGACGAGGTTGCGCGGTCCCCTTTCCTCCTCTTCCTCCCCGTCTATGGACTTTTCTAACCGGAGCGTCGCCCGCCTTCCTGAGGAGAAAAACAAAACAAAACCAACCCAACCCCTTCGTTCCCGCCAGCCCGCCCTGGCAACAAAAAGGAACTCCGGCTGATGGCGGGGATTTTTTTTGGGGGGGAGCCTCTCCCGCATTCTTTTCACGCGACTGGAAATAAAATGAAAGCCGGGGGGAGAGGGGGATTCCCTCAGCCCCAACAGCCGCCGCGGGAGCAGCCGTGCGCCGTGCCCGGAGCAGCCGCTGCTGCTGCCGCAGCAGGCAGGGCAGGCAAAACCGGCGACCTCACCGTGTCTCCCCCCTCCCCGTCAAAAGTTTGATGCCGAAGAAGTGAGCCCAGTGCAAGGAAGGGCCAAGACAGGGCTGGAGCAGGACCGCTAGAGGAGGCTTGCCTAGGACTCCCCCCCTCTCACTTCCCGGTCCCCTTCTCCTACTACTACTCCTGCAGCCGCCTTCCCCAAGGAGTCTTCCAGCCGCAGAGGAGGCACGGAGAGCTTTGCACTGCTTTGGAGCCCAGCGCGGCTCTGAAGAAAAGGGTGGCCGCAGCGGAGGTGACAGCTGCAGCTTCTCCTCCTCTCTTCCTCCTCCTCCTCCTGCTGCCCCCGCACACTCGCCCGCCCCATCCGGCTCTCTCTCTGGCTTTCTTTTCCTCTTTCTGTGGCTGCCTTCCCCAAGGAGCCTCCCATCCGCAGAGAAGGTGGGGATAGCTTTGCACCGCTTCGGAGCCCAGCACTGCTCCAAAGAAAAGGGGGGGCACAGCGGTGGGGGCTGCTGCGGCTTCTCCTCCTCTTCCTCCTCCTCCTCCTGCGGCTGCTTTCCCCAAGGAGCCTCCCATCTGCAGAGGAAGCAGTGAGAGCTTTGCGCCGCTTTGGAGCCTGGAGAAGCCCGGCGCAAAGCTCTCCCCCCGCCTCCCCTAACAGTAGAGAAGAAAAGCGGCAGTAGCCCAAGCCACGGGCGCAGTGAATGCATTGCCTGAAGCCAGCTCAGTTCTCTCAGTACAAAAGCTGAGGGGGCTGGGGCTGGCCTGCCCGCCTGTCTCTGCCAGTTGCCATGACAACGCATTCACTGCGTCCGTGGTTTGGGCCAACGCCGCTTTTCTCCTCTGCTGTTAGGGGAGGTGGGGGTGTGAGAGAACTGTGGAGGAAAAGTCCAAGGTGTGCGCGCACCCAGAGGGAGAACCCAAGAGCTTAGGATTTATGCCCGGTGAAAGATGGGGCTGACTTGGCAAATGGGATGGATCTGCAAGGAGAACCATCCTCCCAATCTGCCCGCCAAGCTCTCAGCTTTGCTATTTGGAGAAAGGATGGGGCTTTCTCTCTCTCTGTGTTGGTCGTTAGTTTTAACTGAAGGGGAGAAGAAAGCATTTGGTTTACCAGCAGCACGATCTTATTTCTGCCTGGCCGAAAGAAATGCTGTGTGGTTTAGTTATTAGCTTCATGGGAAGGAGAGGGAAAGAGCCTGCCTGCCTGCAGAGACTCTTCTCACTGTAGGGTTGCATTGACGGGTGTCTGATAGAGGATCGTGAAGATTTATGGAAAAGAAAATTTAAAAATAAATAAATAAAAACTTTGTGTGTGTGTACAGAGGGGGGAAAGCAGTTTTCTATTTCTTAAGTTTAACTTCTTAGGACCCTCCCCGTGATTGAATGCTGGCTTGTGATTGACGTGTTCCCCTCGTTATCCAAGATAAGCCGGGAGAATCGGGGAAGCGCAGGCAGGCAGAGGGGGGGGGAGCAGGGTCCCTGTTGTCTCTTATCTCCAGCCTCCTGGCTTCTTTTGGATAACTGCAGAGGCAAAAAAAAACCCAGAGATAAAAAAAATGACCCTGTTCCAAAGCAAACCAAAGTGAGAGTTGAATCACAAAACCGAGTCCGGAGCCCTGTTCCCTTCAGCAAAGACAAGAGAGCCGGTGGTTTTAAACTTTCACATTTTTTCCCACCTTCCCAACGCAAACCCCACAACCTGCCTTCAATGTCAAGACCACATCAAAACACAGATCTCTGGGAGAATGGGGAAATGACAGGGATGTCGTTGCCTCCTTTACTTGCAAGGCGATTTCAGGACTGGGAACACAGGCGAACCAGCTCCTCAGGAGTCAGGACATCGAGCCTTGCTTGCCGCTGGGGGAATCTCACGGCAACAGGCAAAAAAACCACCAAGGCAGAAGGGATTTTGGACTGTGATCTTGGGAAGCCAGAGCACGGTTTGCTGGGAGTGCTTTCTCCAAGTGCTTCGGGAATGCCCGTCCCACCTCTCCTAAAGAGGGGCGAAGCAGGCGGTCCCGAAGTGCTCAGAGAAAGTGCTCCCAGCGAAGTGGCTGCTTTCTCTGAGTACGGAATCCCGGGGGGGGGGGGCTGTAATCGAATGGGAAAGCCTGGCGGTGACATCACAAGGCAGGGAAATCCCTGCAGCAGTCAGAGAGCCCACACGCAGTACGAGAGGGGCAGGCGGGCATTCCCAAAGCGCTCGGAGAAAACCTTCTCACAGCCCCTTCACTGGGAGCCCTTTCACCGAGCCAGCCCCTTTGTAGCTGCCCCTCTGCTCCAGCCCCACCCTCCCAAAGGATGGGGCTGCCATGTCCCGGCGAATTCCATCCCTCTGGCTAGGACAACAGGATAGTGGCGGTGGCGGCGGTTTCCCTTTGAGAGGCAGCAGCAGCACCAGGAATGTCATGTCCACCCCCCCCCTCCGTCCCTTGCCCCCAAACAAGGATCCAAATGCCGGCAATAATGTGCAAAAGGGGTGAGTTTTGGGCTTGCACGCATTAATTGCTTTTCCATTGATTCCTATGGGAAACAATGTTTCGTCTTACGAACTTTTCACCTTACGAACCTCCTCCCGGCACCAATTAAGTTCGTATCTTGAGGTTCCACTGTATTTCATTTTGGACTTTTGCTGCAAATCTAGCAGCAGATTTAACATATACCTCCCATCACTGAAGACACATCCCCATGCAATAAATTATTTTTATTTAATAATTACACTATTATAATATCTAAAAACCAAACTTTCAACTCAAGTAGTACCTTCTCATTAGGATTACATTGTCTCTTTGCATGTTTTTGCTAATCGTTTTCATTTTGACATTTATTACACCTAGAATCCAGCAAGAGGCAGAACCAGTTTTACTACTTTTTATATGGGTGTGCAGAAAGGTGTGGAGAACTTATACTATAATTATAATTTCATATAACATCCACTTGCATCTGTGTTAGAAAATAGAATCCATTTATTCTTCTACAATTATGTTTATATTCCACGCTTCCTCCCAGAATTACAGGTGATGAAAAAGGGTTTCCCCTGCAGCTTTCCACTCAGATAATTAACTTAGCCAGGTCCTTCTATATAATCAAAACACAGACTTGTTTAAACCTTGTTGTGGTGCTGTGAAAATGATTTGCCTTTCGTAATTACAGAGTTTCAATGCCTAAATGCCCTTGACTGCAATCTTTTACATATTTATTTGGAAATAAGAACCATCACACGTAGTAGGATTCTCTTCTGGAACTTGCAGAAAGTTTATGCTCTGTAGCTTCTGCCACTCTTAGTATGGTTTAGTGAGAATGAACAGCATAAGCTTACGGAGCTAATAATAATTTTAAAAATTATCCACCTGAACAAAAGATTCACTTTATAGAGAAGATAGATGGCATAAAAATGTAAATTAGAATGGAAGGAAGGGAGAAAGAAAGAGATAAATAAGAGAGAGAGAGAGAGAGAGAGAGAGAGAGAGAGAGAGAGAGAGAGAGAGAGAGATGAGTGGGTCGCATAAAATTGTAATCAATAAATAAACAACCAAATGAATAATCCATCCATCTATGCAAAGTTCTCCTCTGTCTGACCAAAAGTTTATCTTGTCACAAAGGCCAGCAAGAAAGCCCAAATAGGACATGGAAGAGGAATCATCTCAGTTGTGTTTTCCAGCTAGGGATATTTAGCCTCGGATAAAAGAAATAATATCCATCATGGCTAATAGCTGCTGTTCATTTTAGCTTTCCCAAATCTGTATATTTTTTTCTTCATTTAATGTGCATATCCTATGTACTTACTTCTGTGTAGTTTTGAGTAAATCAAAGCTTTTTGGAGAGTTAACAAGTCTTCTGTTTCGGTTCCTTTTTGTCATTTTTGAGTTTGAGAAACATTTACATTTTGAAATTAGTCATAGTTTGTTGAAATTGCTAAATATTGCAAGGTAGTGTGCATGTATTCCTTTAAGTTTTATTTTTTTCATAAATATGTACATGCTCATTTTAAACTTGATTTTTATATGTAAAAGTGATAGAAAGTTATGCAAGTAATTTCCATCAGCAAAGAGATTGTTGCGGTTGCCTGTCCCTACTGTTGTGAATCTGTCGCTTTTTAGGTTTTGAGGTCATATAACCCTATTCCTTATTGGAGTAATATCTTAGTACATCTTGTATTGGAAGATAGTCCCATCTGGTTCTCTCTCTCTATGCCTACAGTAATAAGAACCATAGTTTTTCCCTTAATGTTGAGTTTGCTATGTTTTTGTATTTTTAATTCCACTGTTGTTTTTTCCAGTTGGAATTTATTTTTCATCCTATCTCGATAGGATGTGGCAATACTTGACATTCTAAACTCCTGTCATTAACGTATTTAAAACCCTTTGTGGCATGGATTCAAGGTACCCAAGGAACTATTTATTCCAATTACATCATCCTATCCCCACCAAGGGATGGGATGTTGCATATCATGTCAATCAAGAAATTTCAACTGATGGTTACTAGGAGGTGCTCAGCTCCTCATTTGCTGATCTGCCTTCTGGAACATCTTATCTCTCTCTTCTGGTTTTCTGGAAGAGTGTTAAGAATTTGATTTACCAACTATCATGTTGGTGTAACAGTTAAGATTCTGGGCCTACCAAAGGTCAGCAGTTTGACACCCAAATACCAAGTCCCAATCTTACTACAGCTTCTGCCAACGTATCAGTTAGAAAGCATGCAAATGCAAGTAGATAAATAAGTACAGCGGTACCTCATGATACGAACCCCTCGTCTTACGAACAACTTGAGATACGAACCCGGGTTCAGAAAATTTTTGCCTCTTCTTACGAACTTTTTTCTTCTTACGAACCCGCTGCCGCCGCCGCCAAAAAGCCCTGCTGCCCGGCTGTCGTCTTCTAAAACAGCCGGCGGGCTTCCCAGCAGCCTCCTAAACCCGAACGCCAAACCCGAACTTCCGGGTTCGGTGTTCGGGAGGCCGCCGAGAAGCCCCCCGGCTGTTTCAAAAGGTGACAGCTGGGCGGCGGTGTTTTTTTGCGGGTTTTTTGTTGTTGCACAGATTAATTGACTGTTTCGTCTTACGAACTTTTCATCTTACAAACCTCCCCCGGGAACCAATTAGGTTCGTAAGATGAGGTATTACTGTACCACTTTGCTGGGAAGATAACAGCGTTCCGTGTACCTCGGTATACAGTCATGCTGGTCACATGACCATGGAAGTGTCTTTGAATAATCCGGACTCCTTAGGCTAGTAAACAGAGATGGGCATTGTTCTCTAGAATCCAACAAGGTTGCACAGGGAAAACATTTATCCTTTCTTTCTTTTGCCCCTTTCTAATAAGGGTCAAAAACTATGATGTGGACCCGGGGATAGCTGTTGGCTTGAGAACACACCTGTTGCCTTGTTAACCCTTTCAGCCTTTTGAATGTTTAGCTCTAAATAAGTTAATATGTTAAACGTACATGAAAAATTGAATGAGATAAAACTCATAGAACATATAGACAAAATGATTTGTTATAATATTAGTTAGCTATCACATGCTGATACTTATACTTTGTTCCAAATTGGGCAGGTTTCTCTCACATTTTCAGAACTCTCAGATTAGGATGAAGACTTGCAAAATGTGAACCCCTGAGTTCCATAGCTGAACAGAAATTTTAACTGGTGCTCATTTCAGTATGCTGGCCACGATATTTCACTGCTTGTGTAAATTAATTCCAATAGCTATGTCAAGACATTTCAGCTGAAATGTGGTAAACAAGAATCCAGTGTATTAGCCAACAGTAAAGTTAGCAAAGTTAAAGTTAGGTAGCTTATAATATGAATACAAAATAAATGACAGAAGTGTTAAGAAAACTCCTTAAATCCATTCGCTGATTTAAGACTACAGTTTTTAAGGAGAGGGAGAGACAAAGAGACAGGGAAAGAAAAACAAGCAACTATTGTAAAGTGGAATAGATACAGGAATGGAATATAAATGTATGGAAACTGATCGGATATTAAGCATGTGCTATGCGCCATCTGTTCTCTGCTACCCCTGTTCCGTTATAAGAAGGAAAAAATAATAATGTCGTTAGATGTAATTGTGTTTAAGTTGAAATTCCTGGAACTCTACTGTTAAAATTCACAGAAACGTATCTACCTTCCTTCCATCTTTCTTTTAGAAAGACGCTTGCCATAAGACTTAACTAATTACCACTGGGCACAATGAAAACACCTGCAGTATATCTTAAAAAATGCTTAGGAAATTATCTTTTCTTGCTTATGGAAAATAAAAACCTTCAAGAGCATTAGATCTTGAGTTTGTAAGCAAGATAAGTAGGAGGAAGACACTACAGAGAAGTATAGCAACAACATGATATATAAAAGTTAAAGATCAGTCCAGAGACCAAGGACAGGTTTCCTGACAAGATAATTAATCAGGCTTAATTAGAATAAAATGCAAATTCCAGAAACAACAGCTAAGAAACAAAGGAGCAGATGTAGAGGATGACATCCTGTAGATTAGCACACCAATTTTATCATTTCAATTGTGATTATAAGTACAAATAATTTATAATACCCAATTTCTTAAAGTCATACTCAAATCTCAACTGTTAGCCATGAGACTAGCTAGAAAGAATTAACTTCTGATAATCAAATGCTGTTTAAAGGATTCAGAGCTGACATATTGATGTTTAGAAGATGCTAAACCCCAAGGTTAATTTTCCAAGGAGAACTATTGTAGGGGAGACATGACAGCTAAATAATTTGATTTCTGTTGATTCGTTTGGGGATCAGGCCCACAATTTTTAAGGGAACTCATTCCAAAATCAGCATGGTTAGGACTGTAGCCTCAGCTTCTTCTCTTTGAAATATTGTACCTACAGAGGCTTAGCTACATTTTATTCTGTTATTTTTTATGAGTTTCTAATAAATGATGATGCTGAGTATAGATTCGGGATTGATAAATGGAAATACTTCTTGATAGAAATAATCACAATCGCAAGTGCAATCTGGTATCATAAGATGAAGTATCAAACTGGATGGTTTTTGAAGGAATAGTATTACACCAATCAGTGAAAGACTATCAGGGCTACTCACTATGGTGTTATTTGCTTCTTTTTTAATGGGGAACATACTGATACTTCACTCCAGTGAAACGTACAACTGAATTTCTTTTATGCAGCTGTATTCCCATTGGTATGTTCTAGGTCACAAAATGTTGAAAATAGGGCCTTTGATTTAATTTAGTGAGCTCGTGTTCTGAAGCAAAAACATCCACCTATATCTGCATATATTGTATGCATATAATCCGAGTCTACGGAGAGGGGCGGCATACAAATCTGATTAATAAATAAATAAATAAATAAATAAATAAATAAATGTATGATATGTACAGTAATAACATTTCTGTAATTTCATTGTACTGCAGTTTAGGTTTGGCTATTGGAGTTGGGTTTATCAGGAAGGACAGTGTGTGTGGTTTTGTCTGATTAGAAACTGTGGGAAATTCTGTTTCAGTTGAGTTTCATCAGCAGCAATATTGTTTATATGTGCTTTAGGCACAATCACAATATTGTGCAATTGCCATGAATAAGAAATAGGAGCCTGTAAATTCTTGTTTTCCTCTTTGTTTAACCACTAATTTTGTTTCCTTCTATCCCTTATTGCCGAATAAAAGATGTTTATTTAAAATATATCCTGTAGGGTGGCTGTGAAATTATTATTATTATTATTGTTGTTGTTGTTGTTGTTGTTGTTGTGGTGGTGGTGGTGGTAGTGGTGGTGTGGTGGTTGTATTATTTCTGCTGCACGAATCCCAGCGACCGATTAGGTCCCACAGAGTTGGCCTTCTCCGGGTCCTGTCGACTAAACAATGTCATTTGGCGGGTCCCAGGGGAAGAGCCTTCTCTGTGGTGGCCCCGACCCTCTGGAACCAGCTTCCCCCTGAGATTAGAACTGCCCCCCCCCATGCCCTTCGTAAACTCCTTAAAACCCACCTCTGCCATCAGGCATGGGGGAACTGAGATAACTTCCCCAGGCCTATACTGTTTATGTATGGTATGTTGTGTGCATGTTTTTTAAATTATGGATTTTTAGTTTTAATTATTAGATTTGTATTATATATTGTTTTCTATTACTGTTGTGAGCCGCCTTGAGTCTACAGAGAGGGGCGGGATACAAATTTAATTAATAAATAAGTAAAATAAATAAATAAATTTCTCTATTACTTAAACTTAGGTACTTACATTCTGGTTGTCATAGAAATTAATTTTTATTGTATATAACATTATGCCCGTTTTTATTTTTCTATTTAGTGAATAGGAAGATGGCAGCAAAATCTACTGTTGCTATTTATTTTTAGAAAGTGATGGGAAAATAATCCTATTTGTATTTAGCGCCAAAAGCTTATTTTCTCAGGTTTGTGATTAATCAGTTAATCCCTCAGATTTGTAACTATCTCATTACTAGTAATACTGTTCTGGTGTAACATGTAACAACCTAAGAATATGAAAACTAAATCTATCTACTTAGAAGTCATTTCAGTGGTTATAATTCAACATTTTTAAGTAATATTTTGATACAATATACAATGCTTATTAAAATTATTAAACCTCTAATGTTTAATTAATCCAATCAATTGAATATTCAATAAAAGACATATTATCAATCTTCTTTAGTATTTGAAAATAGTTTGATTCACACAGTTCATTTAGCTGTAACATGATTAAGTTTTGGTTTAGCCAATTGCTTGAACTCAGAGACCATAATTAATAAACCTTTGTTAATATGTCAATTGTGTTGTTTGAACATGGCCAACACACTGTATCCAGTAAGCTTATTCAGTCTGGTACTTGATTGTATAGAAGTTATACAACATTTCCTCTATATTGAGAGCAGTTATTAACAGGGTAGAACAAAGCAAAATAAGAAAAAAAAATTCTTTTTAACTTTTCAGTATTAAGAGATTTTTAAGAAGACATCAAACAAGATATCCAATAACAAAATTGAGTTTATGTGTTCATGTAAATGTTTGTTTGTTTGTTTGTTCATTTGTTTGTTTGTTTGTTTGTTCATTCATTCATTCAACTTCTATGCTGCCCAATCCCAAAGGATTCAGGACGGCTTACAACAGTATAAAAATTACAAAAACAATAAGAAGACAAATATAAAAATTAAACTATAAAATATTAATTAAAAAACATAATAATTAACCCATCAACATACATACATAACATTCATACAATGTGGCCATGATAGTTGTTAAATTCATGGGCCCCAGGCCTGCCGGGAAAACCAATAGGGTGGGAGCAGTACGGACCTCGGGGGGGACTTGGCTTCATAGAGCCGGGGCAACAACAGAGAAGGCCCTCCCCCGCAGCCCCACCAACCTGCATTGCTTGGTCAACGAGACCTGGAGGAGGCCAACTCTATGTGTTCTTATAGGTCTCTTGGAGGTATGTAGCAGGGGACTGTGCTGTAAATAGTAAATCTTCCGGTAAATCTTCCTTTATTACTCTAAATGTCTTATATTTTTAAATTGTTATTTTATGCACAATATTCTGTCCTTCAATTTAGCATTTTTACCTGTTTGATTCTGTGTGACAGTTGTTCCAACTGCTTTTAGAATTTGTCCTGCCAGAATTCTATTGCTCTAACAGAATCTGTCTTATGGGGGAGGAGTGAGGACATAGTGATGACATAGTCCTTCACTCCTCTTCTCACAACAAAATACCTCCATCAGACTTGAAATTCTTCAATTAGACAACTTACAACTCTGTCGTCTCCGTTCCAACTTAACTATAGTTCATATAAATCATATACCAAAATGTTCTATCTGTTAACGACTACTTTACCTTCAACCTCAACAACTCATGAGCACAAAATTGATTTAAACTAAATGTCAACCGCTCCAAACTAGACTGCAAAAAATACGACTTCAGCAACAGAGTAATCAACGCCTGGAATGCACTACCTGACTCTGTGGTTTCTACTCCTAACCCCAAAACCTTTAACCTTAGACTATCTACAACCCTCTCCCCCTTTCTAAGAAGTCTGTAAGGGACGTGCATAAGTGCACCATTGTGCCTACCGTCCCTGTCCTATTGTCTTCTATCGCTACTTTTTATCATTATTTATCTAATGTTTTATTTGTACAAATTACTACCCTATAATTGTTTGAAAAAATAAATAAATACATACATACATACATACATACATACATACATACATACATACATACATACATACATAAATATGGAACTAATAGGGATGAAAAAGAAACAATATTAAAAAGCGTTTCTGAAATTATAGATGCTATTTGATATTTACTTTATTATTCAATTTCTATTAAATGTACTTCAAATCAGTTTTCCCAGTGTCACCATTTTCAAAGATACCTATCTGAACTTAGGATGCAATTAAATATGCTACATTTTCAAAAGTGTTTAGAACTTGATTTAAGAGAACAGTTATTAGAAACATATATTTTTAATATATGATTTAGAAATGTACTGATGGAACATTATCTCCATAAGCATACAAATCCGTAATTGGCTGGATTTGCATTGCTGTACCTGCTAAGCCTTAAATTATAGATGGCAATAATGGATTGGAACTTTTTGATGGATGGATATTGGTATGAATATTTTGGAAGGGGAAGCTGGCTATAGATAGCAGGACACTGATACAAAAGAAACAGGTCTTATTCTTTACTTTAAATTAAGATGTATCAGTTTTTGCTGGTGTTTGGAAAGGAAGTGGATATTTTCTCTGAAAAAAAATGGGTGGTTCAAAAATGTGAAATATAAATAAATATGTTTCGTTTCTTAAACTATGTTAAGCTTAACATTATTTACTTTAATGTAACCTTTATTTTGAGGCATGCATTATAGCTTAACAAAGGTGCATTATATCTTAATAAGGTAACACCTTGTTTGACGCATTTAGACTGGAGCTAATAATAATAATAATAATAATAATAATAATAATAATAATAATAATAATAATTTATTAGATTTGTATGCCGCCCCTCTCCGAAGACTCGGGGCGGCTCACAACAACGATAAAAACAATATTATACTGGCACAAATCTAATATTAAAAAACCCCTAAAAACCCTATCATAATTAAAAACCAAACAGCACATACATACAAAACATAAATTATAATAAGCCTGTGGGAAAGGTGTCTCAAATCCCCCATGCCTGGCGGTATAGGTGGGTCTTAAGTAGTTTACGGAAGACAAGGAGGGTGGGAGCAGTTCTAATCTCCAGGGGGAATTGATTCCAGAAGGTCGGGACCGCCACAGAGAAGGCTCTTCCCCTGGGGCCCGCCAGACGACATTGTTTAGTCGATGGGACCCGGAGAAGGCCAACTCTGTGGGACCTTATCGGTCGCTGGGATTCGTGCAGTAGCAGGCGGTTCCGGAGGTACTCTGGTCCAATGCCATGTAGGGCTTTAAAGGTCATGACCAACACTTTGAATTGTGACCGGAAACTGATCGGCAGCCAATGCAGGCCACGGAGTGTTGTACATATGTGGGCGAATCTGGGAAGCCCCATGATGGCTCTCGCGGCCGCGTTCTGCACGATCTGGAGTTTGCGAACACTTTTCAAAGGTAGCCCCATGTAGAGAGCGTTGCAGTAATCGAACCTCGAGGTGATAAGGGCATGAGTGACTGTGAGCAATGACTCCCTGTCCAAATAGGGCCGCAACTGGTACACCAGGCGAACCTGGGCAAACGCCCTCCTCGCCACAGCCTAAAGATGATGTTCCAATGTCAGCTGTGGATCGAGGAGGACGCCCAAGTTGCGCACCCTCTCTGAGGGGGTCAATAGTTCCCCCCCCAGGGTAATGGACGGACAGATGGAATTGTCCTTGGGAGGCAATACCCACAGCCACTCCATCTTGTCTGGGTTGAGTTTGAGTTTGTTGACACCCATCCAGTCCCCAACAGCCTCCAAGCACCGGCACTTCCACTGCTTCGGTGACTGGACATGGGGTGGAGATGTACAACTGGGTATCATCCGCATATTGATGATACCTCACCCCATGCCCTTGGATGATCTCACCCATCGGTTTCATGTAGATATTAAATATCAGGGGGGAGAGGACCGACCCCTGAGGCACCCCACAAGGGAGAAACCTAGAGGTTGACCTCTGCCCCCCCACCAACACCGACTGCGACCGACCGGAGAGGTAGGAGGAGAACCACTGAAGAACAGTGCCTCCCACTCCCAGCCCCTCCAGTCGGTGCAGAAGGATACTATGGTTGATGGTATCGAAATCCGCTGAGAGGTCAAGAAGCACCAGGACAGAGGACAAGCCCCTGTCCCGGGCCCGCCAGAGATCATCCATCAATGCGACCAAAGCAGTTTCCGTGCTGTAACCGGGCCTGAAACCCGACTGCTGAGGCCCTAGATAATCGGCTTCTTCCAAGGACCGCTGGAGTTGGAGCGCCACCACCTTCTCAACAACCTTCCCCATAAAGGGAAGGTTGGAGACTGGACGGTAGTTATTAAGCACGGCTGGGTCCAGGGAAGGCTTCTTGAGGAGGGGGCGCACAAGTACCTCCTTATAAGGAGCCGGGAAGGACCTCCTCCCCAAGGAGGCGGTGACAATTTCCTGGACCCAGCTCCGTGTCACCTCTCGACTGGCCGAAACCAACCAAGAGGGACACGGATCCAGTAAACAGGTGGCAGAACTCACAGCTCCAATGGCCTTGTCCACTTCATCAGGTGTCACCAAGTCAAACTCCTCCCAGACAGATGGACAAAGACGTTTAGCCCCAGTCACCTCGACTGACTCATTGTCAGCCGATACTGCTATGCAATTGGAGTCGACTTTATCAGCGAAAAACGAGTTAAATTCCTCATGCAACACGGTAAGCAAAAAAACATAACGAATCATATTTCAGCATATGTAGTGAACAACAAAGAGAAGAAAACTGTGTTGTTGAAAGAGCAATTCATTATTGGAATTAATTTCCTGAAACCACCTAAGCAGAGGCTATCTAAACTGTCTTTTCAAGATCTTTTCAGAACCTTCAAAACCATTTAGAAAGGATCTATTGGCTAGCAGTTGCCATAATAAAGTGTCTGGCAATTGATCATGGAAGGGATCTTCCATCTTTCTACCTCTATGAGCTGCCTTATAGTCCAAATTCCCAATTTGACAGCAACACAAACACAGCACATAAGCTTTGAGAACTTAAAACGACCAAAGTCAGTGTTGAATGGCTTTTTGTTAAGAAGGCAACAACGGCGTTGCAATCTCATTTAGTCCAACATACCTATTTCTTTCCAGAGGATATTTTTTTATCTCTATCAATTCTCCCATTTGAATTTTGAAATCTTATCTATTTTTTTCATCTGGGAGACCAGTACTCTAAACATTCTAGTGGAAAGAAGGAGCTAAAAATATTTTGCTATATAAAGCACTGATTGCCCCTGTGATTATGTAGGACAGATGGGAAGAAAGCTAACTATCAGACTTCAGGAGCACACACAAGTGGTCATTGGTAGCCTCACGTTGCAATGAACATATTCAATTCTGCAGCTACTAAGATTGTTGACCATGCAGGTACAAATATAGCCAGGGAAATGATTGAAGTCTGGGAAATGAGCCCCTTGTCAGTTAACAGGAGTGCTGATGTAGAGAGAAGTTCCATGAGGATGGACTCCAGCACAAGTCCAAAAACTGAGAAGTCTGAACTTCTAGTCCTGTTGACTGACCCAGCTGGGATCTTGCAAGATGAGAAGATCTTGCAAGATTATCAGAGCAGTTTGTTGCCATGAAGAATCAAGTCTTGTTCTTACTGCTTTCTTTCTTTGCCCTCCCCATCTGCATATCTATGGACTAATAAGATATTTTAGTGGGAGTTCTTTAAATAACACCATCTCATTGTTCATGGAAATGCTGCCAAAATTCAATTAGCAAAAATAATTTATTGAGCTAACAGCCCCTTTCCAATATAATTTTTAAATGCTCAGAAAGAACTGGTGAACATGAAATCTACATACATTGCCTTTGAAGATACAGAGTGCAGTATTTTTTTAAAAATATTTCTGTGTCCCTAAACTTGCAGTGTATGGCACTGAAATATCCTGACTGTGTGACAAAGGCATATTACTCAGAGTTTTTGTGATGTGGACAACAGTACACCGGCTTGAAACACAGTCTCTAAATTAGACATCCGGGTTTGCATAGAAAAGAGGAGAAAAACACACCAGTGATTATCATCTTGCATTCTGCTTAAAATGTGCCAAAATGACTGATAATTAATCTTATCCAAAGTCACTGTCTATGGGTCCATTTGGTGACTTAAGAGTAAAAAGAAGCAAATGAGTTAACAGATGAATTGAAATAAAATAATATATGAAATTAAGAGAAAAGGGGAAAATGTAATAGTTCTGAATGAACATTTTACAGGTAGATACTATATAGAGATCTGAAGGAGAAGATGTAGTAGGAATTGGGGTCCATCTATATTGCTATGGGTATATATCAGTGATGGCGACCCTATGGCATGAGTGCCACAGGTAGCACGTGGAGCCATATCTGCTGGCAAGCAAGCCATTACCCTAGCTCAGCTCCTATGTGCATGTATGTGCCGGCCAGCTGATTTTTCAGCTTGCCCGGATGCTCTGGGAGGGCATTTTCACCTTCCAGAGAGACTTCGGGGGGATGGACGGGGAGAGCATTTTTGCCTCCGGAGCCTGGGTTTGAGTTTGGGAAAATGGGCTGTTTTAGGCCTCTATAGGGTCTCCAGGGGCAATGGAAGACCATTTTCACCATCCCAGGCATTGAATTATGGATGTGGGCACCCATGCATGCATGATAGCACGGGCACCCATGCTTTTGGCACCCGAGGGGAAAAAAAAGTTCGCGATCACTGGTAATATATGAATGCAGGATTTTATATATTAGTGACCTTTACATGTTATACTACTGTAAATGATCATAATGGAAGAACCAGATTTAGGGAAGAATTGGGAAACATTATGAAGGCATGAATGATATCTGTTACTAACATGAATAGTTTGGAATGGTTTTGAAGACCAGGTTCTGCCACAGGGCATGAGGGCTGCAATATGTGACAGAGCCTATGGGATGATTATGTTGATGGTTCAAATAGTTTTCGTTTCTTTCTTTCTTTCTTTCTTTCTTTCTTTCTATCTATCTATCTATCTATCTATCTATCTATCTATCTATCTATCTATCTATCTATCTATCTATCTATCTATCTATCTATACGTGTACAAGATAATATATATGGTATAAACATAACCAAAAAGCAAGTATAGGTAAATTTGGATAATAGGACAGCAGGACAGGGATGGTAGGCATGATGGTGCGCTTATGCACGCCCCTTACAGACCTCTTAGGAATAGGTCGACTGTAGACAATCTAAGGTTAAAGCTGTGAAGTCGACTGTAACCAGTCTAATGTTAAAGTTTTTGGAGTTTGGGGAAGAAACCACTGAGTCAGGTAATGCCAATTTAGTATTTTGTTACTCAATGCTTTCTCCCTGTTCTGCATCCAGTTTAGTGACTCTCCAGAAAACTGCAGAAATTGAATTTTAGATTAATATTAATGCTGAGATGTGTCCCTGAATTATTAAAACAAGCAGGGTACTGTTTTGCTTTTTCAAGATAGATGTTCATATTAGTAATGGATCTCAATAGAGTTTGATGCCTTAATGCATTATAGAACTAACTGTAACTAATTCAGGGGTTGGGGGTTTTTTTGGAACCACACGTATTTCCTATGGCTAATGCAGGAGTCAGTTCAGTGGGGTGACTGAATCATTAAAGTTCAGAAAACCTGTTTCCTAAAAAGGACTTCTGCTAAACCTTCATATATTCAGCATTTATTGTTTGATTTTCTGAAGATATCAACAGCAATGTCCTGCTCACAAGTGAAAGGTATGTTTGATCTGCTATCCTAAAAATGCTGCCGCTGTTTTAACAAACTTTTAATTTTGCAAGTCTGTATATATTTGCTTAAGTGAGAATCCTAATAAAAGCTTTACTCACCAGGAAAATTAGTAAGAATTGGGGTGCACAGTCAATGTTATAATTCAATTTGGTAGGTAAAATTAAACAAGGAGATCATTCTGGAGGGAGGAAAGTATTTTCAATATTTTGGGACAAACTGTTTATTTTTAATTGATTACTGAATGGCTATAAATCATTTAAATATGGGTAGTCCTCCACTTTATAACTACAATTGAGCCCCAAATTCTATTATTATTATTATTATTATTATTATTATTATTATTATTATTATTTATTTATTTATTTATTTATTAGATTTCTATGCCACCCTTCTCCAAAGACTCGGGGCGGCTCACAGAATGCATATTGCTAAGTAAAACAAATAAATGAGTTTTTAGGATCTTTTTTGCCACAGTTGTTAAGTACATCACTACAGTTAAATTAATAGCATTAAGTGAATCCCCATTCCCCATTGATTTGGCTTATCAGAAGTTTGCCAAAGATGATCACATGACCCCAAGACACTGCAACTGTCAATAAATATAGACTAGTTGCCAAGAATCTGAATTTTGAACGTATCACCATGGGAATAAGCAGCCGTTATAAATGTCAAAGTCACTTTTTTAGAGCCATTATAACTTTTGAACAGGCACTAAATGAACTGTTATAAGTTGATGTCTATCTGTACACTTGTACCACATGACAGGATGTCAGATGCCCCTGCAAATCTTGCCCTTAGGAATGCACTTCAAATCTTATTGAAAATAAAATTTGGGTAGAAAAAAATATGGCTGTTGCCATGACTAGCTCATGAAAGCAGCTATGATTTTTCCTTTTAGTGCCAGAGTAACCATACAAAGATAATAACTGCAGATCTGTTCCTAAAACACGTCTTCTGCCAATTCAGGCCCATGTTTTGTGTTAGTACTTCCCTACACCTAACATCTCATTTGCTGAATCTCATTTCAGCACTGTTTTTACCACACGGATACCAATTACACTGTCTCATATTCCAGAAATAGCTGAGGTGCTCATTTGGGGCCTATGGGAACATTTGTTCCCTCAAAGCCAAGGATGTGCATCCTAGAGCAACCCCCCTCCCTCCCAATTTCTTTATTTTAATCAACTTTGCCAAAGGCTTGTTTACTTTTTCATCCTAGCTCACAGACTTTTTGGAGTGCAGCTTCCTGTTTGCTATTCAGGAATTCGTTTGAGTATAATATTTCCTTCAGCAGAATGCATTATTTTTCCTCTGAAAATAATCGGAACAAAATATGTTTGTAAAATTTGCCCAAGGGTATCCATCTTATCACTGTCAGATGGTTAAGATTTGAATAGAAGCTTTATCATTGTTTTTTTAAAAAAAAGTTCCTTCTAGTAGGGAACCATTTCCTAGCTTCATGAATATTTATTTATTTATTAGATTTGTATGCCGCCCCTCTCTGAACACTCGGAGCGGCTCACAACAACAAAACGGTACAAATCCAATCATTAAAAGACAATTTAGAACCTTTAATATAAAAAACAGTCATACATCTCAGACAAACCATACATAAAACGGAAACGGCCCATAATTGGGGAATCAATTCCCTCATGCCTGACGGCATGGAATCCTATCTGGATTATTTCTAAAGCTATATGGAGCCTTAGCCATTTTGGCTGGGTCTATTGGCTTCATACCTCACATTTCTTTTATTTCTTTTATTTCTTTCTTTTATTTTTTTATAGATCAAACTTCTTAACCACCTATCTCCTTCAGAGAGGGGATCTTGTTATTTATATATTGTGTCTAGACTTGCAAAAATTTGCCAAATCATGATAGACTCTGATAAATTGCATACCAAAACTATCTCCAGATTGAAATGAGGTATCCTGTTTTCCCCTCAAATAAGACATCCTCTGATAATAATCCCAATCGGGCTTTTGAGTGCATGGCAATAAGGCCAAGCACTTATTTCAGGGTTCAACAAAATATAAGACATTGTCTTATTTTCGGAAAAACACAGTAGATGAACTTGATTCTTCTACTTGTCAAGTTCTCCCGTTCTCTAGTATTGTTTCTGACAATTATTGCTGGTTAATTGGAAAGCATTCTGAGGCCTGGGAGTAAGAAATACCTACTTCTGGATAAAAGATGGTACTAAAGCTATCTTCAGGGATTAATGATCATATCTGGAAAATATAGAAATTAATTTATTCCCTTGCTCAATCTTGGTCTATTTTTCAAAAAAAAATTATTAATACAGAAATTTAGCAGATATCTGACCTTGAAGACAAATGGACTACTTTTGGACTACTGTAGATGTTTATTAAGTAGTCTGGAAATTTTGTCTATGTTTTTTTTTCTTTGACCTTTTATTTATTAATTTTATGGTTTGCTCAACCAGCTGTTTGGAATTGGCATTTTTATCTACCTAATGATTCATTCCAAAAGCAGTTGTTGTTTGATGGTATTAAAGATATTGTCACAGCATGCAAGCTCTTCCTTTTTCAATTGGCTGATGTTAATTTTGTCAAAGTTGATGTTTACTTTGGTCCAGTCACTCTCTCTCAGCCCTAGAAGCAGATAAGAGCAAACCATTTCCCAAAATATTACCAAGAAGTCCATGTAGTCATCCAGAGTCAAGACTAACTTGAAGGCACACATACATCCTTTAAAAAAGAATAAATATATTACTTATTAGTGACATATCCAATATAAAAAAGTATTTTTTACTTACATATGAGATGTTTTGCATTCCAGGCAGTGAAAAACTTAAAGAAAGCAAGTTATGCATTGGCAAAGGGTTATTAAAAGGTAATTTGTTTCAGTAGTTTATTGACACTGGCATTTTGCAAAGCTGAACACTAACTGTTTATAGTTTGAAAATCATGTAGATATTCAGAGTAAGGCACATTATACAATTTTGCGAAATGAGCATGTGGCAATTGTTGACACGGTCTTTTATCTTCTGATTTTTAACAATCTACATAATGTAATACTGCACAGCTGTACAGTATTTTATATATTACTGTAGAACCCTGGGAAATTAAAAAAAACTCTGTAGTCAAGATAATATTTTCCTAATATAATTATTTTGACTTCCCCTATGTCTTTATCTTATTAAGGAGCAACTATATGCAGGACATTGCACAGGCAACTAAATCATTTAAATAAAATAAATTAGAACTCTGGTTCTCTGTGTAATCTAAAAGAATGAGCCAGTATAACATAACTGGAAATTATTACTCTTAATAATACATTTTCCTGCCTTTTCTTCATAGAACTCAAAGTAAACCACCAAATTTTCTTTTCAGAACAACTTCAAGCTGATACTGTTTTAAATGTTGTGAGCTGTCTAGAGTCATACATGTGGTATGGAAAGACTATACAAATTGAATTAATAACAATTGTAAATAAATGTTACAAAAATAGCTATGTTTATTCACTGTTTAAGGTAGGCTTTCTTTTAACTAATATTTGTGGAATTAGCTATAGCAGTGATAGCAAATCTTTTTTTGCTTGGTTGCTAAAGGGTGGGTGCCCATACCCATAACGTAATGTCCTCCCCTCACGCATGCACGCACAACTGCCCCAATGCTTCCTCTCCCAATGAATGCATGCAGAACTCACAGAAGCCTCTGGACTTCCAATAGGCCCGTTGGGCCATTTTTTGCCCTACCCAGGTTTCAGGAAAGCCCCTGAAGTCTGTGGATGGTGAAAAACGGGCTTACCAGAAGTTCAGAAATGAACTTCCGGGTGAGCCATTGAGTTGTTTTTCGCCCTCCCCAGGCTTCAGGAGAACAAACAACGGCCCAATGAGCCTACCGGTAGTTTGGAATCGAACTTCCAGTTGGACTGCTGGGACGTTTTTCGCTCTCCCCAGGCTTCAAGAAAGCCTCCTGAAAACTGGGGAGTGTGAAAAATAGCCCAACAGGCCTTCCAGAAGTTTGGAAATGAACTTCCTGATGGGCCATTTTTCGCCTTCCCTAGGCTTCAGAGCCTGTGTTTGGTGAAAAATGGGCACAACAGGCCTACTGGAAGTTTTTTTCCTAACTTCCGATAGGCCTGTTGGGACGTTTTTCATCTTCCCCAGGCTTCAGGATGCTTTCATGAAGCCTGAGGAGGGTGAAAAACGGCTTCCCCTCACCCCCAGGAATGCAGAAAATAAGCTGGTCAGCACGCACGTGAGCGCCAGGGGTTGACATTGGGCAACACCTCGCATGCCCTCAGATATGACTCCGATTGCCACCTGTGGCACGCATGCCATAGGTTCGCCATCAGGGAGCTATAGTCATCTGATTTCTCCACTGAGAATCCTCTATTTTTATTTTTTACAAACTAGCTACAAAATATATATGAGAGCATTTGGTGAGAGATCAGAACTTTTTATCAGCAGGATCATTGGGACTAAATTTGATGTGGGTAAAGAAACTGGCAAGACAGAAAGAAAAATTGAGTTCAAGATGCAGGCTGCAGAGAAAAATGTTTCAGAAAAAATTCCAGTGCATTTCTTTGAAAGAGAGACTTGGACAGTAGCACAGAAGTCTGCCACCATCTCAATTTTCAGCTTTCTTACTTTTCTTTCCTGGTTATGTGACACAGAACAGATTTATTTTTTAAGAGATTGAAAAAAAATCCAGATTTTTTTTTCCTGTAACATGCGTTAAATCTGTGTTAAATTACATTTTGATATGCATGGCTTAAAAATTTACTGAATATCATTCATATATTTGTATGGGAGAGAATAGGATACATATAGGATTCCCAGTATGGTTATTAAGTTAATAACTCTATGAATTGTTCATTGTGTTATATTTATGTATTTGACTTCTATGCCGGCCAATCCCAAAGGATTCAGGACTTATATGATCTATTATGGATAAATTGTAAATTTGTGTTAGAGGGAAATTGTTGAGCTTTAACGCTTAGATTCTGTGATGGTGTCATGTTAAACTGATATATTCCAACATATTAATTAACCTTTTCTTTAATGCTGTGTGTACTATGGAATTTTGAGTTATACATCAGAAACATACAATTATTACCTGATTCACAGGAAGGCAAGCTACCTGAGCTTTTATAATAGCCAAGAAAATTATTCTTAGACATCCAAAAACAATTTGAAAGTCATGACATTTCTCTTTTTTTTAAGTTAAAAGTTCCTCATTAGTAATGATGTCTGGCAGTTATAGTGAGAGAATGATCTATGACTAGCAGACATGCTGATGCCCTGCGGCTGCTGGTTTTCCGGCTAGGCATACTCATTGCAAGAAAAGGCCAGTTTTTTCATCTTTTTCTACCTGTGCAGGGAGTTAAAGGACTAAAAGGATCTAATTTCAGTCATATATGACTTTCCAATTTTAAGATCTAATTCAGATTGAATCAGTAGCAAGAAATTAATATGGTTTCTTTGCCATGTTTGCGATTGTTATTTGGAAAGAGTGCTGCAAACCAGGATCACAACTTATTCAATAAATGTATGTGCATAAAGAATTCTTAGAAAAATCAAGCTATATCTACTGAAGATTTTTGCCCACTATTTACTATTGAAATTTACTTTTATAGGCACTCTATTTATTCATGAATTACAAGCCATTATTATATCTTTTCAGTATTTTTTTCTTTTTCTCTTTGAAATAATCAGTTTTTTAAAAGTAACTCTTTTCTCTCATAGAAACATAGAAGACTGACGGCAGAAAAAGACCCCATGGTCCATCTAGTCTGCCCTTTTACTATTTCCTGTATTTTATCTTACAATGGATATATGTTTATCCCAGGCATGTTTAAATTCGGTTACTGTGGATTTACCAACCACGTCTGCTGGAAGTTTGTTCCAAGGATCTACTACTCTTTCAGTAAAATAATACTTTCTCATGTTGCCTTTGATCTTTCCCCCAACTAACTTCAGATTGTATCCCCTTGTTCTTGTGTTCACTTTCCTGTTAAAAACACTTCCCTCCTGAACCCTATTTAACCCTTTAACATATTTAAATGTTTCGATCATGTCCCCCCTTTTCCTTCTGTCTTCCAGACTATACAGATTGAGTTCATTAAGTCTTTCCTGATACGTTTTATACTTCAGACCTTCCACCATTCTTGTAGCCCGTCTTTGGACCCGTTCAATTTTGTCAATATCTTTTTGTAGGTAAGGTCTCCAGAACTGAACACAGTACTCCAAATGTGGTCTCACCAGCGCTCTATATAAGGGGATCACAATCTCCCTCTTCCTGCTTGTTATACCTCTAGCTATGCAGCCAAGCATCCTACTTGCCTTTCCTACTGCCTGACCACACTGCTCACCCATTTTGAGACTGATATTCAGACTCTCTTTCTCAATTATTATTTTTTCTGTTTTATCTGAAGGTAAATGATGAATCATTCTACTAGCCGACAGAAGAGATTATCTATCTGTCTGTCTGTCTGTCTTCTATCTTGTCATATAGTCAAATCTGTCAGAGAGGCCAGAAGATACTCTGAGACCCAATGTCACTTTTCTTGATATGGGTTACTTACCGGTCACACATGGAGGGAGGCAAGTTGGGGGATATAAGTGGACCCAAAGAAGTAATTCTTTTTGAAGATTTTGTATCTGTATAGAAGATCTTTTGCAAATGTTATCCCCCCCCACCAGTTAAAAAATTGGCAAATGTTATAGATGCTAAATAATATAGCATCAATAATATTAATAACATTTCTCTGAAAGAGACTGGGTTTTTAATTATCTAGCAAATCCACATTTTTATCCATCACTAAAATCCACTAGGTTTTTCCTATGGAAAAAAACCTTGGAAACCAGAACTCTGTAGACCCACCAGAGTGGAAATGGAATCTTTAAAAATATTAATATGTACTACACACATATAGGAAAATTGTACAAAGAGTTATAATGGGCTCTTAGAATAATTTTGAGAAAGAGTCCATATACCATAGTCCAGGGGTCAACAAATCATAGACCTGGGCCCGCATATGGCTCTTTCATCCTTCTGCTGCAGCTCTGTCACTCAAACTATGCGTCACAACTGCCAATGTGCGACACCCATTGGCGTGCAGTTTATTAAGCTTTTCAACCCCCGGTAGGCCAACCATGGATAAATCCAAGAAAAGAAATGTTTTAGAAGAAAACAGAATCTTTAATTCAATTATATATGCTAGTTTTCTGGCAGTTCAGGAAGTATTCAGGCACAGGAAAAGTTTTGTGGCTCCGATATTTTCTTTTGGAAAACGGGTCCAAATGGCTCTCTGGGTATTTAAGCTTGCCAACCCCTACCATAGCCAAAGCAATGGTCAGAGAAGAGATGTCTAAGTCCAAAATAGTTATGTAATTTGGGAAAGCATGTTAGACTGGATCCTCCCTAGTGCTACTTAGTGAAAGTCATGTTTATAGTTGAATTATTCTGTAACTATAACCCTATAATAAAACCTTTAGCATTCATGGCTTTTATTAGTACATCTCGGTGCAGTCTTGTGCGAAACCATCAACATATACAGTGCAGAGTTATTGCAGTGGTATAATTGTGTGATCCAGCCAGTAAAAGACACAGACTTAGTTTTTAACAAAGTATTATTTACATATATACAACACAAAGTAGCAAAAGATAACAAACCGCACAAAGCCGCACACATTTGGAAATTCTTCAATATTTGGGACACCTATCCCTTACGGGATCAGGAATGCGGGAAGTGGGGAGCAGGCTAACTGCCTGTTGGTGGCAGAAGGTAGGATAAGGAATGGGATGGGGGGGAAGCAGGCTAACTTTTTAATACCTTATTATTTTGATTATGAATGGGTTGATCCCGGGTATAAAAATCTTGGTCATTCCTAGGCATTAATATTAATAGAGAATATTAATATTAATTAATATTAATAGAGATTGATTATTAGATAATAATTAATAGAGAGATTGAAATTTTAGTATTCCTATGTTTCAGTTTGGTTTTTTGTAACCCAGAGGGGTAGGTGTACTTTTGGAGATCAATATACCGTATATACTCGAGTATAAGCCGACCCGAGTATAAGCCGAGGCACCAATTTTTGCCACAAAAACTGGGAAAACGCATTGACCCGAGTATAAGCCGAGGTTAGAAAATGCAGTGGCTACTGGTAACTTATAAAAATGGAAAACAATAAAATTACATTAATTGAGACATGTTTTAGAATATTTATTTTAAAGAAAACCAGTAAACTAGCTCTGTAAATTTAAAAGAGGGTAAACAAATTAACAATATTAACAATAAATTAAAAAGTAAAAAAAGTAGCTCGATCAGGAACAAAGCTAAAACCTAAGAGTTAAAATCCTTCAAAACTGGATTCCTTCTCATCATTAATTGGATTTACATTATTGTTCTGTTTTTATATATGCTGTGAGCCACCCTGAGTCCTTGGAGAGGGATTGCATACAAATCCAATTAAATAAATAAACAAACAAACAAACAAATAAATAAGTGTATCCAAAGAAGAGCTTCAGCATTAGCTGCTGTGAGGTTATCAGCATAGAAAACCAAATAGATAGATAGATAGATAGATAGATAGATAGATAGATAGATAGATAGATAGATAGATAGATAGATATAGATAGAAAGATAGATAGACAGACAGACAGACAGAAAAATAGATAGATAGATAGATAGATAGATAGATAGATAGATAGATAGAAATAGATACAGATAGATAGATGATAGATAGATAGATAGATAGACAGATAGATATAGATAGAAAGATAGATAGACAGACAGACAGATAGAAAAATAGATAGAAAGATAGACAGCTAGAAAAAGAATTCCTGTCTAGCTCTGCCTCATAATACATTATTAGATCCTATTCAAGCAAGGACAGCAACTACCACAAAATACCATTTTTTAAACAGTTTAAATCCTTTCAAAGGAGGGGGAGGAGAATCTGACAGCAGGGGGCCTTTTTAATCTGACTAAAGGCAATGCAGAGAGGAATACTCACCATTACTTTTTTCCCCTCGGTTGGAGCAAATGGCTGCCTCATTTGCTTGAGCCAGGGAGAGGAACTACGGCATGCCAGAGGAGACAAAAGCTGGTGCCTCCTCGCTCTGGCTCAAGCAATGGCGCCCTCGTGTGGTGACTTTGTTAATGACCCGAGTATAAGCCGAGGCTGTGTTTTTCAGCCCATTTTTTGGACTGAAAAACTCGGCTTATACTCGAGTATATACGGTACATTGCAAGGAACCCATAATTCAAATAATTATTTATTTATTTATTTATTTATTCATTCATTCATTCATTCATTCATTCATTCATTTGATTTTTATGCCACCCCTCTCTGAAGACTCGGGGCTGCTAACAACAATAAAAATACAATGTAAACAAATCTAATATTAAAAATAATCTAAAAAACCCCAATTTAAAGAACCAATCATACATACAAGCATACCATGTATAAATTCTATAAGCCTAGGGGGAAGGGAAAAATTTCATTTCCCCCATGCCTGACGACAGAGGTGGGTTTTAAGGAGCTTGCGAAAGGCAAGGAGGGTGGGGGCAACTATGATATCTGGGGGGAGCTGGTTCCAGAGGGTCGGGGCCACCACAGAGAAGGCTCTTCTCCTGGGTCCCGCCAAACGACATTGTTTAGTCGATGGGACCCGGAGAAGGCCAACTCTGTGGGACCTAACCGGTCGCTGTATTATAAACAATTCCAAGTCATGTAGAATAGCCTTGTAGAATAAACTGACTCAATTACATTCCTTCTTGTAGTTTTTCCTTAAAATAGGCTACACTGGTCAGAGAACTCTTGCTTGGGTGAGTCTTATTCAGCTGCCAACTGCAGTATAGGAAAAGCTGAGTTTTCACCTAGCAGCATGAGCCATACAATCCAAAATTAGTTCATTCTCCCACACCAAAGCTTTGTGTATAATAAAAAGGCGATCAGATCTTGGCTTTAAACAACAACAAAAAATTACAAGGAAATGACAGGAGAGAGATACAAAACTCTTTGTTTCCATTTAATTATCATCCAGATTTAGGCAGGGTATGTCTGATACCCCTAATTATATAAATTATACAATCACAGAATATAGGTTGTAAGATTGTAATCCAATGCCCTGCTCAGTGAAAACATCCGCTAGTGCAGCATTTCCAGTGGATAAGCAATCCAACCTGTTTAAACACTTCTGCCTTAAGCAGACTGCACTAGTGTTTTGAAGAGCCTTTCTGTTAGAAAATTCTTCCTGATGCCCATTCATAATCCTTGTAATTTATATTCACTGTTTTTATCTTACCTTATGTAACACTGAACACCATCTTGACTGTCCTTCAGAAACTTGAAAATAGCTCTCACATTTCTTTCCAGTTCTTTCTTCTTTAAGCTTTTCCCCCCCTACCTGGCTTCTTAGCATTTCGGTTATTCTTTCAATGTTCTAGTTGTCAGCAGTGTTCCCTCTAATTTTTTTTTGGGGGGGGGGGCAGAAAAGTATACTGTCTGGGTGGCACAGAAATAATAAATACATACATAAATAAATGAATGAATGAATGAATGAATGAATGAATAAACAAACAAACAAATAAATAAATAAAAAACCCACCCTGTTTTGCCTCAGAGAATTTCAAAATAAAATACTGTACTGTGTGTCTATAACAGTGAGCTTATAATAGGGCAACTCTATCAATATCAAAATGCCACTTAAATAGTTGAGCTAGTTTCAAACTAGATTTTGATTTTCTTTCTCTCTTCCTTACTCCCATTCTTTTTCTTTCTCTTTTCCTTCCTCTCTTTTTTCTATCTGTTTCTCTCTCTTCTTCTCTTCCTCTCTCTCTCCTTCCCTCTCACTCTTTCCCACTCGGCTTCTGGGCAGGTTTGGAAAACTCTGAGTTGATGATGATTTTTAAGTGAGCGATTGCTCACTGCTCAGCTTAGAGGGAACTATGGTTGTCAGCATCATTTCTTGAACACGGTGCTTTAAATATTCTGGGCCTGATAGGACCAATGAAAAATAGAGATACAATTAATTCTCTTGAACCTGCTATAATTTTGAGTGCAGCCTATAACTGCATCTTAATTCCCTTGCTTCTTTCCTACTGCACCACACTTGTAATCCCCAAAACCACCCAGATATTCTTCATATCAGCCATCCTGTACTCATACCTTTGGTTTTTCTATCCATAAAAGGGTTTTGCATTTGTCATTTAACTTGCCAATTTTGTCCATTATTCCAGGTAGGTAAGATTTTTCTAAAATTACTTTATTTGCTATTGTCCTATTTTCTTCTGCAACCAGTTCTAAATCCTTCTAATAATATAGTTCAGCTCACATTTTGCCATCTTCTCTAATAGAATCTCTTGGGAGATGGCAAATGCTTTGCAGAAATCAAAGTGCATTACAGTGATCCCTCGAGTTTCGCGATCTCGAGTTTCGCGAAACGCTATATCGCGAGTTTTCTACCCGGAAGTAACACCACCATCTGCACGCATGCGTAGATGGTGGAGTTTGCATTACCGCCGGGCAGATCAGCTGCTAGGCGGCCAAAGGAACCTTCCCTGGGTCTTCCCGCCGGCATGGGGGGCTTCCTAGCACCCCCCGAACCCCCAACCCGGGTTTGGGGGGGTGCTAGGAAGCCCCCCCATGCCGGGGGAGACCTTTTAAAACACCCGTGCCGCTTCCCAGCTGAGTCCTGAAGCCAAGCGCAGAAGTTCGCCTTTGGCGCTTGGCTTCAGGACTCAGCTGGGAAGGGCGCGGCTGTTTGAAAAGGTGGCAGTCGGCCTGGGGGGCTTCCCAGTACCCCCCCCCCAACCCTGTCTCCTGCCGCCGGTTTAGCCAGGAGAGGAGCGGCAAAGTGACTTGGAGGAATGGGAAACTCAAACCGCCCAGTTTCAGCTTTCCATTCCTCCACGTCACTTCGCCGCTCCTTCTGGCTGGTGGGGGGGGGGAGTTAGGAAGGTTCTACTTCTCCCCCCCAGCCAAAAACTCAAAGCCTGTCTCCTGCCACACAGTTTAGCCAGGAGAGCAGCGGCGAAGTGACTTGAAGGAATGGGAAACTCAAACCGCCCGGTTTCAGCTTTCCATTCCTCCACGTCACTTTGCCGGGGGAATCTGGGAGGGAAGATGACGCGCCGGCAGCACAGGGGCGAGGGGTGGGAGGCAAAGCTCTGCGGGTACAGCCCCTTTCGGCCAAGCCTCCCCCCCCCCCGCCAAGCAGCCAGGGAAGCCGAGCCGGGCGTGGAACATCGGCGCGGGAGGCAGGAGACGATCGGGCGACCGGAGCAGCAGCGCCGCCGCCGCCACGCCCGGCTCGGCTTCCCTGGCTGCGTGGCCGGGGAGGCTTGGCTGAAAGTGGCTGGAGCCGCAGAGCTTTGCCTCCCCCCCCCCTGTGCCGCCCGCGCGTCATCTTCCCTCCCAGACAAAAAGGCCACCCTTCGGCTCTGCAGTTTCAGTGGGGTTTCCCCGTTGCCCAGGGATTCCTGAACACACCACAGCCACCTCCGTTCGGGCGAAGGAATCCCTGGGCAACGGGGAAACCCCACTGAAACCGGGCGGGTTAAGCCTCCTTCGGCGACTGCGGAACTGCTTGCTGTCAACTTTGCACTGGGCAAAGAACTCTTCACCTCCCGCCAGGCACGGACGAAAGGCGTGGAAGTCTATTGTAGCAGCTGCTACAGCGGAGACATTTTGGGGGGGAGGCAGGAGGCAGGAGATCTGGCCCTTCACTTGCCCTCCCAGCAAAAGGCAAAGCCGCGCAGCTCCCCAGCCGCCAAAGGAGGCTTAACCCCACCCCTCTGTCCCACCCATCGCCCGTGGCCGGCAGAAAAGCGGGGATAGGCAGGAGGAGGTTATGCCGACCACGGGCGATGAGTGGGACAGAGGGGTGGGGTAAAGCCTCCTTTGGCGGCTGGGGAGCTGCGCGGCTTTGCCTTTTGCTGGGAGGGCAAGTGAAGGGCCAGATCTCCTGCCTCCTGCCTCCCCCCCCCCAATGTCTCCGCTGTAGCAGCTGCTACAATAGACTTCCACGCCTTTCGTCCGTGCCTGGCGGGAGGTGAAGAGTTCTTTGCCCAGTGCAAAGTTGACAGCAAGCAGTTCCGCAGTCGCCGAAGGAGGCTTAACCCGCCCGGTTTCAGTGGGGTTTCCCCGTTGCCCAGGGATTCCTGAACACACCACAGCCACCTCCGTTCGGGCGAAGGAATCCCTGGGCAACGGGGAAACCCCACTGAAACCGGGCGGGTTAAGCCTCCTTCGGCGACTGCGGAACTGCTTGCTGTCAACTTTGCACTGGGCAAAGAACTCTTCACCTCCCGCCAGGCACGGACGAAAGGCGTGGAAGTCTATTGTAGCAGCTGCTACAGCGGAGACATTTTGGGGGGGAGGCAGGAGGCAGGAGATCTGGCCCTTCACTTGCCCTCCCAGCAAAAGGCAAAGCCGCGCAGCTCCCCAGCCGCCAAAGGAGGCTTAACCCCACCCCTCTGTCCCACCCATCGCCCGTGGCCGGCAGAAAAGCGGGGATAGGCAGGAGGAGGTTATGCCGACCACGGGCGATGAGTGGGACAGAGGGGTGGGGTAAAGCCTCCTTTGGCGGCTGGGGAGCTGCGCGGCTTTGCCTTTTGCTGGGAGGGCAAGTGAAGGGCCAGATCTCCTGCCTCCTGCCTCCCCCCCCCAATGTCTCCGCTGTAGCAGCTGCTACAATAGACTTCCACGCCTTTCGTCCGTGCCTGGCGGGAGGTGAAGAGTTCTTTGCCCAGTGCAAAGTTGACAGCAAGCAGTTCCGCAGTCGCCGAAGGAGGCTTAACCCGCCCGGTTTCAGTGGGGTTTCCCCGTTGCCCAGGGATTCCTGAACACACCACAGCCACCTCCGTTCGGGCGAAAGAATCCCTGGGCAACGGGGAAACCCCACTGAAACCGGGCGGGTTAAGCCTCCTTCGGCGACTGCGGAACTGCTTGCTGTCAACTTTGCACTGGGCAAAGAACTCTTCACCTCCCGCCAGGCACGGACGAAAGGCGTGGAAGTCTATTGTAGCAGCTGCTACAGCGGAGACATTTTGGGGGGGAGGCAGGAGGCAGGAGATCTGGCCCTTCACTTGCCCTCCCAGCAAAAGGCAAAGCCGCGCAGCTCCCCAGCCGCCAAAGGAGGCTTAACCCCACCCCTCTGTCCCACCCATCGCCCGTGGCCGGCAGAAAAGCGGGGATAGGCAGGAGGAGGTTATGCCGACCACGGGCGATGAGTGGGACAGAGGGGTGGGGTTAAGCCTCCTTTGGCGGCTGGGGAGCTGCGCGGCTTTGCCTTTTGCTGGGAGGGCAAGTGAAGGGCCGGATCTCCTGCCTCCTGCCTCCCCCCCCCCCCCCAAATGTCTCCGCTGTAGCAGCTGCTACAATAGACTTCCACGCCTTTCGTCCGTGCCTGGCGGGAGGTGAAGAGTTCTTTGCCCAGTGCAAAGTTGACAGCAAGCAGTTCCGCAGTCGCCGAAGGAGGCTTAACCCGCCCGGTTTCAGTGGGGTTTCCCCGTTGCCCAGGGATTCCTGAACACACCACAGCCACCTCCGTTCGGGCGAAGGAATCCCTGGGCAACGGGGAAACCCCACTGAAACCGGGCGGTTTGGACTTTCCATTCCTCCAAGTCACTTCGCCGCTCGTGTCCTGGGTAAACCGGGCGGCAGGATACAGGCTTTGAGTTTTTGGCTGCAGGGGGAGGGAGTTAGGAAAATCCTACTTCTCCCCCCGCAGCCAAAAACTCGCAAGGTAAGGTTCGGGGCGGGGCGGGCGGGGCCCTTTTGTGCCAGTCGGGGAGGCGGCGGCGGCTGCAGCAGAGGCGGGCGGGGGAGGCCGGCCCGCCGGAGGGGCGATGCTGGCGGCGGAGACAGGCGAAGTCCCGCCCGCCCCCCGCCCGCTTGGCCCCGGGGGGCTGAAGGGAGCCAGGCGGGGGAGGGCGGGGGCTACTCGGTTCTTCCTCAGCCGGGGGTAGCCGGAGCGCCGGCCAGGCGGGGGGCGGGCGAGGCGAGGGCTGCGGGGCGTGCCGGGCTCCAAGTTGCCGCGCTGCCTTTGTAAACCTGCCCGAGGGAGGCGAGGGAGCCCCTTTGTTGGCCGGCGGCCTGGCCGGCCCTTGGCGCGCGGTGCCCGCGGGGACTGCTGCGGCGGGGACTGCCCACTGCCTTCGCCCAGACCAGAGGCATCGCTCGGCTGGGTTTGCAGATCCGCGGAGGCATCGCCGAGGGCGGGCTGAGCGGCGCTGTGTTGGGAGCCCGTGCCGTGGGAGCGGGCGGCTTGGCCTCGCTGCGGCGGCGGCGGCTTTGCGGGTCCTCGCTGGCGGCCTCGCCGGGCGGAGGAGGCTGCGGGGCTTTCTAAAGGGAGGAAGAACTTGCTATCGAGCCTGCTAATGAAATCCAACCGGCGGAGGGTCTGAAATTCCACCCGAGGGGAAATGGGGGAAAAAAGCCCAGCCGGGAGCGCGGCGCCAGGCATTGTTCTCCGGACCCCTCCCGCAGCCTGGAGAGGGAAAGGGCCGCTGCGGGTTGGATTTCATTAGCAGGCTCGATAGCAAGTTCGATAGCGGCGGGCGAACGAGGCGAGCGGCGGGCGAACGAGGGGAGTGGGGGGCGAACGAGGGGAGCGGCGGGCGAACGAGGGGAATGGGGGGAGAACGAGGGGAGCGGCGGGCGAACGGGGGCGAGCGGCGGGCGAACGGGGCGAGCGGCGGGCGAACGGGATGTGCGGCCGCCGAACGGGGCGAGCGGCAAACGGCGGGCGGGCATCAGCGAGGATCCGAGGCGGCGGGGAAGACCCAGGGAACGTTCCTTCGGCCGCCCAACAGCTGATCTGCTCGGTAGCGCGGCAGCAGCGAGGAGCCGAAGATGAGGTTTCCCCGTTGCCCAGGCAAAGGGGAAACCCCATCTTCGGCTCCTCGCTGCTGCCGCGCTACCGAGCAGATCAGCTGTTGGGCGGCTGAAGTAACCTTCCCTTGGTCTTCCCCACCGCCCACACGCAAACTTCACCATCTGCGCATGTGCGGCCATGAAAAAATGGCCGCACATGCGCAGATGGTGTTTTTACTTCCGCACCGCTATATCGCGAAAAATCGAGTTTCGCGAGGGGTCTTGGAACGGAACCCTCGCGAAACTCGAGGGATCACTGTATATCCATTGTGTAGTCACTTTAAAAAGGGACACTGGGTTGGTTTGGCATGAGCCATTCTGATTTGTCCCAAGTCATGCCTTCTCTAACGTTTTTTGAAGAACATAGAAAGAGCCTTCAAGATTATACTTTATGTTCCTCCAAGATTCTGAGATGTGACTGAAAATAACTTTGAAACTGAAACTTTGCTATGGTAGCTCTGTAACCACCTCATAACTGATTTTGAACTGCCCTTATGTCAGTTGTTCTTAGGTGGATTTCAGCACAATTGCCCTTGTGCTGGAAGGAAATTATATTATCACCATATCATTTTTCCAAGAAGTGAAACTGTCCCCTTCCCCCTCGTCTTCCTTTGGTACTGATATAGATAAACCCTATCCTCCTCTGTTGCTCTTAAGTTGCTTTACAAGCATAAATTCCTTTTGTGCTTTGAACTTTATTTCCTTCTCTCCAGACACTAATTGCTTGCTGGTACAACTCTTTAGTTTTTACACCCATCCTCCTTTTCTTCTATGAGGAGTTATAAAGAAGTACACAACCTTAATTCTAGGACTACATGTATCGCCTCAAGGCCTTCAAATGTTCTGCCTAATTGTAAACACTATTTTCTTCCATTGTGACAGAAGAAAAATATTAAAAATATGGAGGGAAATCATATTCTGCTTTTAAATTTCATTTGCATTTAAAATTAACATTATATGCACTGTAGCAATTTGAATTACATTGCCTTGTTTTTCTCTTAGCCTCGTTCATTATTTTGTGCTCTGTCATTCCTCGGTTTTTGTTTTGAAGATGATGCAAATCTCTGTATTACAATAATAATTGTTAAGACAGCCTCACTGTTAATTAAGCGGCTTGCCATTGTTTTTCCTTTGTACTCCCAATCTAGTCTATAGCCTTGAAATTCCCTCCAACCAACTTGTCTTGAAATTAACCAAAGATTGACCAATAGTGAATCAAAGCAATTTGGGATCGGATTGGGGGGGGGCACATAGCACAAATGGCAAACCCCCAAATCTTTGTAAATGGATAGAAATTGTACACAGGAACAAAGCAACAAAACTTGTATCCCTTGGTCTCCACCTGCTGTGAACCGGCCTTTTGCTATGTGCTAAATTTACATTAAATATGAGGCAGCATGGTGGAGTTGAAAAACCAAAGCAATTGTATTAGTCTATATGATTGCCAGACTTCCAGGAATTTCCTGGCATTTGGAGATTTAGCTTGATCTAGGATGTTCAGATTCCCAGCTGAAGCTATGGTTGAATTTGTTTTTGTGATATGAGATTAATTTATTGAATCTGATCACATCTTGAGTCTGCTCATTGGTGTTCTCTGGTAGTCTTCTATCTGTCTGTCCTGTGTAGTGACTGTTACAGTTCACACATTGTATGTTGTAGGTGACTCTTAGATCCTCTGATTACTTACGGTAATTGATTTGTTTTCTATGGTGATGCCATGTCATTTTTAAAGTCTGTTGGGTGTTTTGATATATAGTCATCCTTTTCATTGTTTGTATTGGTTCTGTTGTAGTGTGTTGAGTGGTCAGACATCTTTTAATAAAATTGGGTGTGTTGTACACTACTACTGATGTGGATTCTTTCACTAGTTTGGATCTATGGACATAAAGAGTATTGCAAGATCAAATGCAACCATATTTTCATTCTCTATTTTTAGTTCTTTGATTTTCCTGTGGCACTGTAGCAGGGTGTTGAGTTAAGTGTGAAATACTATATTTAGTTCTAAAATTGTTGTTTTGCATACATATAGGGCTTCTTCTCATTTAAATCAAAACAGATGTATGAGTTTGGGAAGAATGCTGCTTCATACTAAATTACTGAACGGACTACATCGATTTACTGTATTAGAGAATAAAGTCTCCCATCCACGTTAAATTTTATACTTTGTTATTGTTTTTTATGTAATTTAGCAATTATGCTAAAATCAATTATTACTGTTAATTTTTTCATGTAGCTCAGAGAAGGGCAGTATGTCATTAATACAAGTTTGTCTGGTATTTTATTCTATATTAGTGGGACATATATTAAAAAATTAGTATAGTCCTGCATATTTTTTTTTCATAAGGAACAACCAATTGCATCTCCCTTTAACAATTACTGATAGCTCTTAAAGGTAAGGGTGAACATCTTGATTTTAGCATCTGGTTCTGGAGGTTCTTTTAACTATTACACAAATGACTTTCTTACTCTCTCTTAACTTCTTTAACTTCCTTCAAATTTATCTTAAAGGTTGCTAAGTTTTTGAACTATTTATATGAACCTTTTGGCACAGCAGCATATCCCTCCAGCCCTAGCCTTAGTGTGACAATATTTTAATATTAGAGTAATATTGACCAAACTCACTTTTACCTTTGAGTAAGCACACAAGAGAATCACATTATTAGGAAGTTGCAATTACATAATCATGCTGAGCACAAGAAGTACCCCTAAATATGTCAACTGAACATAATTTCTTTCAGATACCTATGCTCGCAATGTAAGCTTTGGTGAATTTTGTGGAAGTGAGACATACACTCTGTAAACCACACAAGGTGTCTAATCACTTTAAAAATACTTCTAAATGGACCTGAGGCACCCTGATGAAAATACCTAATTTATCGTTTAGGCATGCCTTTTATTTCAGAAAGAGACGGGGAGAAAGTGTAATCTTTATTTGGGCATTCACAGTCGGAAATTCACAAGCCTTAAGTGCCGGGAGAGAAAAAACCGTCACCTCCTAAGGGGAAGACGCGAGCGTGTGTTGGTATTTTGTGTGTGTCTGTGTGTGTGTGTGAGCGAGAGGGGTGTGTGTGAGAGCGAGAGCCGTGCAAAAGTCCCTACCTTCACCCACGCGCGTGTCCAGCCCTGTGGGGATCTTCCCTGACAAACTCGAGAGAGGCGAGCGGAGGCCTCTCGGCGCCTCCTCCCAGCCACACCCACCAGAGCCACGCTGCTCGCTTCTTTTTCAGCGCCGGAGACCTGAGGCGGCGTCAGCCACAACTTTTTTGCCTAACTTTTTTTTTTCGCTCTCTTCCCCCGGCCGCGCTGCTCTCCGTTTCCGTTCCGAACTCGGCTTCTAGTCCGCCATGAGGCTGTGGCGCACGGCCCGCGCTGCGCGGTAGTTAACTCGCCCCGCTTCCTAAGTCCGGACGGGCCACGGTACCTCGAGCCCCTCATGGAGTACCTCACCACCTTCACAGGCAAGAGCGGCCGCCTGCTGAGGGGCACCGCCAACCGTCTCTGGGGCGCCGTCCCCAGCGTGGGGAGCCTCCGCCAAGTCCACTTCCAGGATCCCCAACACGACGGGGTTCCCTCGCCGCCCGGTAAGGCCTCCCGCTTGGCAACATAACTTGGTCCCAGTTGGGCCGGCGGGTTTCGGGAGGGAGGGGGGGAATGGTTTCCTTCGTAGGTGGTCAGTCAAAGGGAAACAAAACGTCCGTCCCTCGCTCCCCCGTTCCTCGCGACTCCTAAAAAGTTGTGTTTCCCAGCCTTTTGTGGAGGGCACTCGGGAGAAGGCGTTTTGCAGGCGCCTGAAACTCTGGGCCTACCCCTTTCTCTGCAGCTTTGATTCAAATGCCCCTTTTGGTGTGTTTGGACTAGTTTTCGTTCAAGACTTTTTGCGTGCCAGAGGTTTTTATGAGGTGTTTACATAAAAAGGGAAAAAAGGAAAGAGACCTGGAATATGAGGAAGTGGGTTGAACCCAAGGAAGACAGCCAGTGCTTATTGAAGTTTGGGACAAAAGTTCAGGGCACACACACCCCTTCTCTTTTCTGGTGCTTCATTTGACCTTTTGCAGCTGGAAAAGAGATGTTTCAATGTCCTGTAGTGGTCTGTTTCTGTCTCCTTCTCTCCAATGTTACTATGTAACCCATCTTCCCCAGCCCTGCCAAGATTTTCCTTGTTTAAGGATTGGAAGTCATGTCATAAGTGCACCACTGTGCTCCCTCCTTGTCCTACTGTCCTATGTTTTATTGTTACTTTTTACTTGTACTTTTTACTTATGTTTATACAAACTACTACTGTCCTAAACATGTTTGAAAAATAAACAAAATAAATAAAAATAAAGAAAGCCCAAGCCAGAATGGAGGGCAGGGGAAAGTCACCACTGATGCTGACACCCATTTGCTTTATTTTATTTATTTGTAGGACAGACTATTGCAGTGTTTCTTTAACTTTTTTCCTCTTAAAAATTATGGAAGCTTTTGTTTTGTATCTATCAATATTTACCAGATTAAAAATTAAAATGGACACCTTTGTAGCTTTACTGTTTCTCAGAATTTTGGGGTGGGATTTTTAATATTGTGTATTATTATTTTTTTCAAGGAAGACTGACAGATGATTTTAATTTTGAGGCACCTTGAGAAAGTCCTGGGGCCTAGAAGAATTAGAATCAACTTTAAAATATACTATCCTATTGGACTATTCCTGCCAGAAAACTTTGGTAGCGTCTTTTGGTAGTTCTTTTTCTTTGATACAGCAGGGAAAATGAATATGAGCACAGTCCTTGAGAGATTCTCTTTTTTACTGACTAGTAATTTCTGGATCCAGATACCACATCTTAGTTTATTAAACAAGGGATAGTACCCTTTTTCCTATTACTACAGTTTACACATTATATTAACTCAAATATGATTTCTTTATTTGATAAATTTACATAGCCTTATATGTTTGGCTCCCAGTGGTGTAGAAACACAAAACAAAATCACAAGAAAAATAACAACAAAAATGTTAGCAAGCTGTAATCTGGTTTGTTTTGCATTACCATGATGTGTGAATGTATTATGTGTTATTATGTATTAGATTTAAACAAACTTATTCTGCTTGATTCTGGATACTGTATATAATCAACACCAAATAATAAAGATAAATGATGCATGTAAAACAGAAATAGAACAAACATTTTGCAAACAAAATCTTACATGGATTTATCTGTCAACCTGAACAAAGATCTGAACAAATATCCAAGTTTTTAATGCTTGACAATCGTTGTGAAATACTATTGTAGAGGTCTGGCCACATGACAGAGGAAGCATAATAATTAATAATCGTCAGGAGATATGGCAGTGAAGCAAAGAAGTCACTAATGCATAGGTCTAGAACTTCTTTAGTTTCTGCTTTTGTGGTTTTGTTTTGAATTAAAGTAAATGTAATCATGTTTTTTCCTTATGGGCCATGTATTGCCTGCTTCAGTGCTTGCCTCATAACATTCTGTGTAGTCACAGCCATGTCTGAACATAAAATGTCTTATGTTTATTTGTGCAAACAGTGTATTCATAAAGATTTTAATAGTTTTGTAGCTTTGGGGTAATTGTTTTAAAGCAAAGATGTACTAGGTATGTTAAAAGTTAACACAATCATTTTGTTCAAGTGAGTGAAAATAAAAATACATAATATAAAATGACATATATTATTGAATCTAATGTTACATTAGGATAGAACAGTGATGGCGAACCTTTTTTCCTCAGGTGCTGAAAGAGTGTACGTGCATGCTATCACACATGCACAAGTGCCCATACCCATAATTCAATGTCTGGGGAGGGCGAAAACAGCTTGCCCCACCCCTGGAGGCCCTCTGGAGACTGGAAACAGCCTGTTTCCCAACTTCTGGTAGGCTCAGTAGGCTCGTGTTTTGCACTCCCCAGGCTCCAAAGTCTTCCCTGGAGCTAGAGGAGGGTAAAAATGCTCCCCCCCATCCCCTGGAGGCTCTCTGCAAGCCAAAAACATCCTCCCAGAGCCTCTGTGCAAGGCAAAAATCAGCTGGCTGGCGCACTCATGCACCTTGGAGCTGAGCTAGGGCAACAGCTCGTGTGCCAGCAGATATGGCTCCGCGTGCCACCTGTGGCACCCGTGCCATAGGTTCACCATCGCTGGGATAGAATCTCAGTATTTTCTACTATATACTTTAGCATGTTTAAGGTTAAATAGGAATAACATAAACATAAAAAGTAGTTGATATGTTTACAAAGAATATCGGACCAGAATATCTCCGGGACCGCCTTCTGCCGCATGAATCCCAGTGACCAGTTAGATCCCACAGAGTTGGTCTTCTCCGGGTCTGGCGGGACCCAGGGGAAGAGCCTTCTCTGTGGCGGCCCTGACCCTCTGGAACCAGCTCCCCCCAGAAATTAGTATTGCCCCCACCCTCCTTGCCTTTTGCAAACTTCTTGAAACCTACCTCTGCCGTCAGGCATGGGGTAACTGAGACATCTCCCCCTGGCCTATATAATATATGAATAGTATGTTTGTATGTGTGTCTTGATTTTTTTAAATAAGGGGTTTTATAGAGACTTTTTAATATTAGATTTGTGATACATTGTTGTTTGTTATTATTGTGAGCCGCCCCGTGTCTGCAGAGAGGGGCGGCATACAAATCTAATGAATAAATAAATAAAAGCAATTAATTTCTATAGTCTAGAATTATCTAACTACTGTATTTTCATTTATTTTTAAAATCTATTTTTTAAAAATATGTTAGGGTAATTTGTATTTGACAAGTGAGGGTCTCCACCCCACCCCCAATTAATATCTAGGCTGGCTATGCTTCATGTAGATATCTTGATATCAGAATGAGCTGGAATGTAATTTAACTTCAGGCAACTAATTTATTCTTTAACAAGCCGTAGTATTAATGGTAATGCTTTGATTTTAGTTAAAATCTTTAGTTTTTAATTAACTTCAATATTGTGTGATGAACAAACAAAAGCTTTGGTGTTATTTTTATTTTTTATTTGGGGAATTGTAGTTTGAAATCATTTATGGTTCTTTCTAGTCATAGTTTAAATAAATAGCAGTTTACCTAGATTCAGATATTACAGCAGTTGAAAAGCATGTAAATGTGAGTACATAAATAGGTACTGCTTTGGCAGAAAGGTTACTGTATTTTGTATTTTCATGCTGGCCACATGATGACATGGTAGCCTTATTTAAAAGGAAGCATACCAATAAAAGTATGATAGCGCTCCCCCCCTCCCCGGACAGAATCAAACCCCAGGTGAATGAGGGCTTCTGAACAAAGAGGGGTGTTGTTCCAGAGAATAGAGGCACATTACGGTATTTATTCTGCTTGACTGTAATCGGGGAGAAATTATTGGAGACTGACAATCCAGATAATCATATCCTGTGCCATTAATGTCTGGTATTCTAAATTTTATTTTGTTTTCTATGATATTGCTAGGCTGGTTAAAAGATATAGTAATTATTAAAAAGCTGGTTTTATAATGTCCTTTGAATCTAAATTTACCATAAGAAATTATTGTTAAGCAGCTAAGATTAGAAAATAAAATGCAAGATAGGAATTCTTGCACAATATTCTAGAATACGTTCTATGCTAATGCTTTAATTTGTAGCAAATTGTGCTTATTCATTTCGTATATTGCAATTCCTTGTACAGTGTGGAATTACTTTTTAAATAAAGTTAATTTTAAAAAAGCACATAGGCAGCATAAAAGTGGACCTAAAACTTGCATTCCATTAATCTGCAGTAGAGGAACTCTGGATTTTATTTATTTATTTATTCATTTATTTATTAGATTTGTATGCCGTCCCTCTCCAAAGACTTGTTTCTCTTTATAATGCTCTCATTATAGGGCAAATCATTTTAAAATTATGTCTTTCAAGACAGGCTTGTTTGGTTATGCGTCACTTGTAAATAAAACATTTTTTTTTCAAGTGGTGTAGTACAAGTTCATTATATAAGCCTAATAAGTTATTTAGATCCAGCCCATAGTTTTTTTCCCATTAATTGTGAAAAAAATGTAAAAAAAAAGACAAAAACTACTCCATTGGAAAAATATAATTTAATACTTCAGAATTATAATAAGATTCTTCAATTAATTTTTGAAACATAGGCCCAAATAATGGAGTTTAATTTCAGATGCGTAAAAGAATAATATTTAAAATATCCTTTATTCAAGCAAAGTATATAACTTAATTATAAATAATGTACTGTATTCAAATTTTAATTTTCAGGTTATGTTTCCATGCAGTATAATTTGTAATGGAGGAAGTCAAATTCTCTAAATTCATAGATGTAGTAAATAGACTTGAAAGGCTAAAGTTTTATAACAATTTAGAGTTTGAAATTAATTATAGGAAGCATTCCAATGGAAAAGTTTTGCTGATTGGAAAAGGAACAGACATAAAGATGGACTTTAAAGGCTGATTAGAGAGAACCAGTGAGAACTAAGAATTACAATTAAAGAAGAAGAAACCCATTAATATATGGAACAATACTCTTCAGTTATAAAAGAAATCAAGGCTATTTGGGAGCAAATTCCCAAATTACTTTCAAGATTATCTGATACTATAACAGAGGATGCAGAAGAATAACAGATTTTATTGGATAAAACAAACAGATTACATGTAGATTTGGATTTTTAAAAATGCCAAATTATAATATGGAAAAAGATGTAGACATGAAAATGTAAATGCTAGCATATAAGAGTGAATGGAAAAAGATATCACATTGGATTTACAAATGAAACCATCTGAGGTCTTAATAATTGAAGGGGACATACAAATAATAAACCATAAGAATAACTGAGCCTAGAGTTGAAGAAGCTTCTTGGATGAGAAGTGAAACGTCTTCAAAGAAAAACAAAAAAAGTCCAGTTGTCTCTTGAAAAAATATCTTTGGGACAACAATGACCTTGATTCTCCATAGACATATTAGAGACTATATCTCTTTTCCAAGTTATTCACTCTAATTTTAAAGCCTGGCCACTTCTACGGTATGTATAAAACTAAATATGTTCTGAGATGAGCAAATTAAAAAAAAAGGTTAGACTCTTCCCCCCCCCCCCCTGTTTTCTTTTTTTAATATCTCAGTGCACCATTTATAAAGCTCCTTTGCATTTCTTGAAGTTATTACGGACTTCAATTTCTTATAAATTGAAAAAAAGACTTAACCAGATAAAGTTTGCTTAATTTTTGATCAGTGAGAAAATGGAATTCACAACTCAAAATGGTGATCCCGAATGGAACATGCTTCCTAGCAACTCTAAGTAATTTTATTTATTTATTTTATTTTTTAATTGGATTTACCACTTGTTAAATATTTTTAAATGTTTAACAATAGAAAACAAAAAAATAGCATAGCTGGATACAAAAGATCATACTTGCCATTAAAGTGTTATACTGCTGTGTTTGAAAAACTAGCTAAAGTTAAGGACTAATCTCTGAAGCTAATTTTAATTTACTGCAGATGACAGGAAGGCTATATGTAATGAAAATCTAATTAAATATGTTAGAGAGTTGTGATAACCTTGCCCTATATTGAAAAAAACTTTTCATCTAGTTTCTTGTGATTTAATAATACAGTGATCCCTCGAGTTTCGCGATCTCGAGTATTGCGAAACGCTATATCGCGAGTTTTCAACCCGGAAGTAAACTCCACCATCTGTGCATGCGTGCCCTTCCACGCATGCGTAGATGGTGGAGTTTCCCCGCCGGGCAGAGGCTTCCCTGGGTCTTCCCCCTCTTTCTCTATGTTGCTTCTTCCTCTCTCACACTCTCTTCCTCCCTCTCTCATCTCTTTCTTTCCTTCTCTCTCTTTCTCTATCTCTCCCCCTCTTGCTCTCGAGCGGCCGCCTAGCAGCTGATCTGCTCGGCAGCGCAGCAGCAGCGAGGAGCCGAAGATCTTCGGCTCCTCGCTGGTGCTGCGCTGCCGAGCAGATCAGCTGCTAGGCGGACGAAGCGGGGGAGGGGGGAAGCGAAGGCGCGGCGATGGGCAAGGGCTGCCAGTGAGCCTTCTCCGTCCCTTTCCTGCTGCACCGGTCTGGGGCCAAGTGGGCGGGGGGCGGCCGGGACCTCGCCTGTCTCCGCCGCCCGCATCGCCCCTCCGGCGGGCCGGCCTCCCCCGCCCGCCTCTGCTGCAGCCGCCACCGCCTCCCCGACTGGTACAAAAGGGCCCCGCCCGCCCCGCCCCGAAGCTTACCTTGCGGCGGGATTCAAAGTGCTGGGGTGGGGGGGTGTCACTTCGCCGCTCGTGTCCTGGCTAAACCGGGCGGCAGGAGACAGGCTTTGAGTTTTTGGCTGCGGGGGGAGAAGTAGGACTTTCCTAACTCCCTCCCCCCGCAGCCAAAACTAAAAGCCTGTCTCTTTTTTCTTGCGGCGAGCCCAAGCCGTTCCTTTCTCGACCGCAGCCGAGCTTCCCTCGGCCCCCTTTGGCCCCGTCACCTCCTCCCCGCCTGCCTTTCCTCGCCAAGCGCACGAAAAAAAAGAGAGAAGGCTTCTACCAGAAGCCGGGGACGGCCGGCAGGGGCATGAAGGATCTCCCCGCTGGCCTCGGGAGCGCGTGGGAGGCTCCGCCCCGCCAGGGTTCCTCTCCATGAGGGAGTCCGCCGAGCTGCCCGTCTTCAATTCGCCGTCTCACCCGGGCTCCCGATCCTGCTGGGCGGCGAGGAGACTCGGCGGGGAGCGCGCACGTCAGGGACCCAGAGCGCCCTTGTGGCCGCGCTCGCCATGCCGGTTTCCCCTCAGGAGACGCGCCTGAGTGGCGAATTGAAGACGGGCAGCTCGGCGGACTCCCTCATGGAGAGGAACCCTGGCGGGGCGGAGCCTCCCACGCGCTCCCGAGGCCGGTGGTGAGATCCTTCATGCCCCTGCCGCCCGTCCCCGGCTTCTGGTATCTCTGTGGGGGGGGGGGGGGAGGCGGCTGCTTGAAAACCCCTGACCTCCATCGCCTCCCCCCCACGGCACAAGGCGAGCACACAGGCGGCGGGGACACAGGCGGCGGGGACTGCCCTGTCCCCCTGTCCCCCTGCGCAAAACTACGCAGCCCCAGATCGCTCGCTTCTCCAGCCAGCAAAGCCGACTGCCCGGCTTTGCTGGCTGATGCAGGAAAGGAAAGCGTCACATTTAAAAAGCACGCCGGCCTCGGGAGCGCGTGGGAGGCTCCGCCCCGCCAGAGACGGCGAATTGAAGACGGGGGCTGCGAAGGGGCGCACGCGGCAGAGCTCCGGCGGAGGAGAGGTGGCGGGGAGAAGCTCTCTCTCCCTCCCCCCCCCGGAAAAAAGAAAGCAGCCCCAGCCAAAGACGCCCAGCGAGAAAGAGACCTCCTCGCCGACTTTTCTCGGCTGCTGTCCACGCCCGGCTCTCTTGGCAGGCAGAAGCAACAAGTCCGGCTCGGAGGCCTCTTTCTCGCTGGGCGTCTTTGGCTGGGGCTGCTTTCTTTTTTCCGGGGGAGGGGGGGAGGGAGAGAGAGCTTCTCCCCGCCACCTCTCCTCCGCCGGAGCTCTGCCGCGTGCGCCCCTTCGCAGCCCCCTCGCTCCTTGTCCCGACAGCCCCCCCCACCGCAGCACTTTGAATCCCGCCGCTTCTGCTGGATACGGGCGGTGGGTGGGACCAGCGGCGCGGAAGCCAGGGCTGTGGCAGCTCGCCCCCCCCATCGCCCGTATCCAGCAGAAGCGGCGGGATTCAAAGGTACTGGGGTGGGGGGTGTCCCGACAGCGGCAGGTGAACGGGGCGAGCGAACGAGGCGAGCGGGGGGTGAACGAGGCGGGCGAATGGAGCGGGGGGGGGGGTGAACGAGGCGGGCGAACGAGGCAAGCGGGGGGGCGAACGAGGCGAGCGGGGGGGTGAACGAGGCAAGCGGGGGGGCGAACGAGGCAAGCGGGGGGTGAACGAGGCGGGCGAATGGAGTGGGGGGGGGGTGAACGAGGCGGGCGAACGAGGCGGGCGAACGAGGCAAGCGGGGGGGCGAACGAGGTGAGCGGGGGGTGAACGAGGCAAGCGGGGGGGCGAACGAGGCGAGCGGGGGGTGAACAAGGCGGGCGAACGAGGCGGGTGAACGAGGCAAGCGGGGGGGCGAACGAGGCGAGCGGGGGGTGAACGAGGCAAGCGGGGGGGGCGAACGAGGCGAGCGGGGGGTGAACGAGGCAAGCGGGGGGGCGAACGAGGCGAGCGGGGGGTGAACGAGGCAAGCGGGGGGGCGAACGAGGCGAGCGGGGGGGTGAACGAGGCAAGCGGGGGGGTGAACGAGGCGAGCGGGGGGTGAACGAGGCAAGCGGGGGGGCGAACGAGGCGAGCGGGGGGTGAACGAGGCAAGCGGGGGGGCGAACGAGGCGAGCGGGGGGGCGAACGAGGCAAGCGGGGGGGCGAACGAGGCGAGCGGGGGGGCGAACGAGGCGAGCGGGGGGTGAACGAGGCAAGCGGGGGGGCGAACGAGGCGAGCGGGGGGTGAACGAGGCAAGCGGGGGGGCGAACGAGGCGAGCGGGGGGTGAACAAGGCAAGCGGGGGGGCGAACGAGGCGAGCGGGGGGTGAACGAGGCAAGCGGGGGGTGAACGAGGCGGGCGAATGGAGCGGGGGGGGGTGAACGAGGCGGGCGAACGAGGCAAGCGGGGGGGCGAGCGGGGGGGCGAACGAGGCGAGCGGGGGGGCGAACGAGGCGAGCGGGGGGGCGAACGAGGCGAGCGGGGGGTGAACGAGGCAAGCGGGGGGGCGAACGAGGCGAGCGGGGGGCGAACGAGGCAAGCGGGGGGGCGAACGAGGCGAGCGGGGGGTGAACGAGGCAAGCGGGGGGGCGAACGAGGCGAGCGGGGGGTGAACGAGGCAAGCGGGGGGGCGAACGAGGCGAGCGGGGGGTGAACGAGGCAAGCGGGGGGGCGAACGAGGCGAGCGGGGGGTGAACGAGGCGGGCGAATGGAGCGGGGGGGGTGAACAAGGCGGGGGAACGAGGCGAGCCAACGAGGCGAGCGGCAAACGGCGGGCGGGCATCAGCGAGGATCCGAGGCTGCGGGGAAGACCCAGGGAAGGTTCCTTCGGCCGCCTAGCAGCTGATCTGCTCCGTAGCGCAAGGAGCCGAAGATGGGGTTTCCCCTTTGCGTGGGCGGCTGGGAAACTCCAATCTTCGGCTCCTCGCTGCTGCTGCGCTACCGAGCAGATCAGCTGCTAGGCGGCCGAAGGAACCTTCCCAGGGTCTTCCCCACCTCCCACACGCAAACCCCACCATCTGCATGAAAAAAAATGGCGCGCATGCGCAAATGATGTTTTTACTTCCGCGCCGCTACTTCGCGAAAAATCGATTATCGCGAGGGGTCCTGGAACGGAACCCTCGCGATAATCGAGGGACCACTGTACTTTGGAAGGCTTGGTGATATTGATAAAGTTAAGGCATTTCTAAGCAGTAAAGTGTAATAAATTTAGAAAAATGAGTGTTATGATAGATAGTTGGCTTAGACTCACTGGCTGATAGCTATGTAACTGGTGAATTACATGTCTGCAAGTGATGTTCCTACTTACAACTCTAACTTGTTGCTTGTATCCTTACAATTTATATTAATATTGATTGTTTCCTGATTGCTTATTTGCACCCTATAACAATCATTAAGTGTTGTACCTTATGATTCTTGACGAATAGATCTTGTCTTTTTATGTAATATGAGAGCATATGTACTAAAGACGAATTCCTTGTGTGTCCAGTTACACTTGGCCAATAACGAGTTATGTTCTGTTCTATTCTATTCTACTCTATTCTATTCTATGCTGTAATCCGCAGTGTGTAACAATCTTGAGATGAAGGAAAGATGAATATAATAATGCTTGCTTTACCTCAATTTCTTTCAGATACCAGCCAGAAGAAGACACTAGACAAGAAAGATGGGAGACGCATGTCTTTTCAAAAGCCAAAAGGGACTATAGAGTATATTGTAAGTTTCTGCTCGGGTATATAATTTTCAATATACATTGAAAATGTGTTAATGGGATTCATAAGTACTATTCTGAATCTTTTAAAAAATGATGTGGAGTAATTCTGTTAAAATTTCCAGTCTTCCTGTGGTATTAGTTATATACTAATACAGTAGAATAGTAGTTCACTGTTTTAAATACAGTAGAATAGTAGTTCACTGTTTTAAAATATATGCCTTATTGTCCTTTTAAAAGACATCAATAAATCTCTTATTGCTTCTAATGCTTTTAATATTGCTAATTATCCACTGAGTGTAGATTAGTATAATTTTATCCCATTTTTATCAGTATGGTACACAAATATTTTTTGTCTCTTATAAGTTTCATTGACCTATTAATACAGCAGGGACCAGGTCTGTTTTTTAATTATCAGTTAATTGAATGCCGAACATGTATGTTCTTCAAATGACCGTTAAGCAGAAATATAAGTCAGCTTTAAATTTCTGGTTACTAAGGGAAACTAAAAGTTTATTACATAATACTTATATATTTATGGTTTCTAAATACAGGAATTTCAAATTGTAGCACTGTAAATCAGTTCAGTGTTTTCATTTTTATATAGAAAAGATTTGTTTGAAATGAATCTTAGTAAAAAGCTGGCTATTAGGATTCTGTTTCTATGTATGTACTGCAAGTCTTTTTGTGACAGTTTAAACAGAACTGACTGAAGTTCTATTGCTCTTTTGCTTTCCATTGCTCAATTTCAGAGATACTGATGAGTATATAACCATAAAATGTAATTAGGAAGTGAATTGGTTCCTTCACTTTAAACGAATTACTTGTATAAACAATCTAATGCAGAGTGGTATCAGCTATCACGCTTCTGCATTTCTAACAAAATTGCTTTGAATGACTTGTATTAAAAAACACAAGCAGAGCTTTTGTGTCAACTTTACAGTGAATTTATATACAGTAATGTGTCTGTTATGATCAGAAATTGTAATACACTCAGATTTTGATTTATTTCACTAGAGAAAAAATATAGCCACAGTTTCCAGTAATCAAACTCCTTTCAGTGAATTTGGAAATGTTCAGTTGATACAAATATGAAATATTTAAGTAATTTGTACCGTTGTACCAATTGTAAGAAAATTTACAGTTTTCGGAGTGCATAGTAAAAAAAGGTCTCTAATTACTTTTGCAAGTAACTGAAAAAAATGTTGGTAAGACTTGCTATTGCCAGTCTCATTAGCTTTAAAGTGTTTGTATCAGGATATTAAAGAGACTGGAAATAGTTCATTTAGTTTTTCCATTTCTATCTCAAAATAATTAATAACTTGTCATTATTACATAGTATATTGGGACTTCAGTTCACTTATTGTTTGTTATATACAGTGGTCCCTCGATCATCACGAGGGTTCCGTTCCAGGACCCCAAGCGATGATCGATTTTTCGCGAAGTAGCGGTGCGGAAGTAAAAACACCATCTGCGCATGCGCAGATGGTGTTTTTACTTCCACCGCAGCAGCGAGGAGCCGAAGATTGGGGTTTCCCCGCCACCTCGCTGCTGCTGCTTGTCCGCGCGTGCGCCGCCCGGCCTTCGCTCGCCCACCCCGTTGCTCTCGCTGCTTCCCAGCTGGGAAGCGGCCCCCGCGCGCGCGCCGCCCAGCCTTCCCCCGCCCACCCCGTTGCTCTCGCTGCTTCCCAGCTGGGAAGCGGCCCCCGCACGCGCGCCGCCCGGCCTTCCCCCGCCCACCCCGTTGCTCTTATTGCTTCCCAACAGGGAAGCGGCCCCCGCACGCGCGCCGCCCGGCCTTCCCCCGCCCACCCCGTTGCTCTTATTGCTTCCCAGCTGGGAAGCGGCCCCCGCACGCGCGCCGCCCGGCCTTCCCCCGCCCACCCCGTTGCTCTTATTGCTTCCCAGCTGGGAAGCGGCCCCCGCGCGCGCGCCGCCCGCCTTCCCCCGCCCACCCCGTTGCTCTTATTGCTTCCCAGCTGGGGAAACTCCACCATCTACGCATGCGTGGCCATAGAAAAAAGGGCACGCATGCGCAGATGGTGGAGTTTACTTCCGGGTTGAAAACTCGCAAAATAGCCCTTTCGCGATGCTCGAGGACGCGAAACTCGAGGGATCACTGTATTTGTGACCAGATTTATTTGGATTTTTATTTTATTTTATTTCCAATTCCCAATAATTCTCAAATTATTAATATAAATTTAGAAATATAAAAAACTGTGAATATCTTTTCCATATATTTATTTGTTGTAATAAAAAAGCATATTAGCATATGAGATTAGCTTATTAGAAATCCTCCCTGATAAATACATGCAATACTTTGAAATCTTACCTTTCTATTAAATTATGTACAATATTTTCCTTTGGAAAAAATATTTGAAAATATTAGAAAAGAGGAAACACGCTTTTTTGAATAAATTCTATAAGATGGCACACTATCATAATAATGTACTCCTGTAATCCTAAAACATTCTGGCTTGTTCACTCCAAAAATAGAAGATATTTCTTGTGATAAGCATTATGATTAACTTGATGAACTAATTTAAATAATTGTTAATCATAATTATAATTGTTTATAAAAAGTAAGCAACATCAGTATTCAGGTACTTAGAAATTTGAGCGATGATCAGACTTTCAGTCTATCCTTTTCTAAATTTTTTGTTGAGGGTCTATGAAAAATGTACTGTATAATAAAGTAGTACTGTATATACTCGAGTATAAGCCGACCCGAGCATAAGCCGAGGCACCAGTTTTTTCCACAAAAACCTGGGGAAACTTATTGACCCGAGTATAAGCCGAGGTTAGAAAATGCAGTGGCTACTGGTAACTTATAAAAATGGAAACCAATAAAATTACATTAATTGAGACATCAGTAGATTAAATGTTTTAGAATATTTATTTTAAAGAAAACCAAAATTAGCTCTGTAAATTTAAAAGAGGCTAAACGAAAGCAATCTGCAACCAAGCTAAAACCTATTTCTAAACCTAATCCAGGGGTCTTTAAACTTGACAGTTTTAAGACTAGTGGACTTCAACTCCCAGAATTCCTGCACCAGCCATGCTACTTCAGGAGTAGGAGTTGAAGTCCACAAGCCCTAATTTTTCCAGGTTTGAAGACTCTTGCATTTCTAACCCTAACACAGGGCTCTTTAAACTTGAGTTTTTAGAAGCCTGGAGAGAGTTCATGCTGTCCCGTCCCCCCTCTTTAGCTTGCTGGCTGGCTCGTTGGCTTGATCTCCTACCCCTGATCCTCCCCCCTCCTCGTCTCCCTTTATTGCCCCATGTGTTGTGCAGGGAAGCAGATTTGCTAAAGAGATCCACTTGGGACGGCAACAGGGAAATGAGGCGGAGGAGAGCCAGAATAGCCCACAGCCGCGGGGCAGGAGGAGGAAAGGAAAGAGCTGTCCTCCTCCTCCTTCTCCTCCTTCCCCTGCTGCCGTACCAAGTGGATCTCTGTAAAAAATCTGCTTCTCTCTCCGGCTGGAGGCTTCTAAAGCCTGGAGAGAGTTCATGGCGTCCCCGTCCTCCCGGTTTAGCTTGCTGGCGGGGCGCCCTCTTGTGGTGATTCGGCGCCCTCTTGTGGTGACTCGAGTATGTTCTGTCTGGGTCACTCCAGAAGCCAATACCAAACCAAAAAGAGAAGCCAGACACACTGGTAAAAGGCAAAGGCAGTTTTATAAAATTCAAGAAAAACACAGGTAACAGAAAATGTCCTTACAAACAGGAAAATGCTGTATCTTCAGATATATTCACGAAGGCCAAAAGTCCATGCAGCAATACAGAATTCTTGCTGCCAAGCCAAGGCTGTAGATAGCAGACCTATACCTCCCACGGATCTTCCAAAGCTGCTGGGCCACAAGCCAGGAACAGAGACGCCGAGAAACAAGACAGGATAACGCCACGCCAAGCTGATAACACTCCACATGGCTTAAAGGGCTTGCCTGCCTTTTAAACCCTGCTGATGAGTACCACATCCAAACCCAGCTGTTTCTACTTCAATGGTGAAAATATCTCTTTAACTGCTCCTTTCGTTGCTCTGAATGTCGCTGTCTCATGTCAATGACAGCTTGTGCATCATCACCTAATGACTCCAAGCTACTGGCTGGGGAGAGCGCCCCCCCCCCCGGGGCTCTCATGCTTTTCGCCTTCATCCCATTCCTGATTTTCCTCTCCCCCGTCCGACTGTTCAGCCCCCTCCTCTGCGCTGTCATCCTCCTCCGGGCATGGAGCCAGCAGAGACACAGCTGGTCCCTGAGCAGCCTCAGGCTGAATCACAACAGAGTATAAGCCGAGGTCGGGTTTTTCAGCCCATTTTTGGGACTGAAAGACTCGGCTTATACTCGAGTAAATACGGTATTTATCCACTATTCATTAATATAAGAAATCATAGGATTTAGAAAAAAAAGTACAAATTCTAATATGTTGTAGGAAGAAGTACTGAATAATAAATAACAAACATATTGAAGTCCTACTTCCATGTTAGTTTAAATTTCAGTTTATTTTAAGTTTTTTATAAAGAAATATTGTGGACCTTACCGATATATAATTATAATTATAGGGCCCTAAATATGGCTAAATATGATTCCATATTTGATTCTCCCTTGATAAAGCTGTTCAAGGAGTAAACTTGACATTTTGTTTGTGGAGTTATTAAACAGTGAGCTTTTGATTTCTTGTAGTAAATAAATATAGACGTTATCTAGTGGTCAGACTCATTTTAATAAATATGATCATATTTATCTGATACAGATAAGAAGTATTTAAGCAATTTGTATCCTTGTAGATTTCAGACTACATATATGCAAAATAATCTGTAATTCATTTTTGCAGGAGATTTAAATAATGTTGCCCATTTATGGATATAAAATTCTATTTAAAAGCAAGCTGTTGCGTTAATTTCTAAAGCCAGAATCATGTATATATCAGTTTTGTTCAAATTCAGTTTAAATGTATTATGTTTTTCTTTTTCTACTCAAAATTAAGTCTAGAATAGTGATTTTTTTTTCTTGTAGAACCTTACTTGGTACAAATGACAAGGAGAAATAGAGCTGGGTACCATCTTGATCTTTGCCAAAGGTTTCAAGTATACTGTGAATAGGCACTCTTATGCCCTATAAGTTGCTCTCATATTTCCATATACAACTTTCAAGCTAATAGAGGTCAAGAACAAGATATCTTGAGGCTATTGGAATTGTGCAGAATACAATGGTACAGCTTCCATGAAGTTCAGAATAATTTTATAGTTTCACTTCTTGGAAACGGTCTTAATTTTAGGAGGTGAACTACTATTTTTCTGCATCTTTCACCGCACAGTTGGTCTTGCAATGCACAATGTTTGATGGAAAAGATTGTATCTGCGTAGCCTATGGTACTTCCTATCTCTGCCCTTTTGATTGCCCACCTATCCATTGCTGCTGGTCCAATTCTGCTTGCCATTGCTACCCCATTGCATCACATATCACTACTGTATCAGCAAGGACGTTCTTTCATGAAGGTTGCAAGATAGCTAGTCCCACCCTAAAATGACCGTAGGGTCTGGATTGGGAGGGGTGGGGTCAGGGAGTCTAATCTCTGGATAAGATTTTTTTACAGCTGCGTCTTTGTCGATAACTAGAGCTAGATAGGGAGATAACAGGGTGTGGCTATAAAAATTATCACTCAATCTCTATGCCACAAATGGCATGTGGAGCCCTATTTGCTGGCTCAGCTACAGCATGTATGTGTGTGCTGGCCAGCTGATTTTTGGTTTGCATAGAGGCTCTGGGAGGGCGTTTTTGGCTTACAGGGAGACTCTGGGGGGACGAGAGAGTGTGTTTTTACTCTCCCCCAGCTCCAAGGAAGCCTTTGCAGCCTATGGGAGGGTGAAACATGAACCTACTGGCCAACCAGAAGTTGGAAAACAAGCCGTTTCCAGCCTCCAGAGGGTTTCGGGGGGGGGGGATGCTGTTTTCACCCTTCCCAGGCATTGAATTATGGGTGTGGGCATTCACACATGCACAATAGCAGGCACACTCTTTTGGCACCCAAGGAAAGAAAGGTTCGCTATCGCTGCTCTAGGCAAAAGGACAAAGTCAATACCCATTCCTGGTCTATCCTGCAACCTTCACTGAGAAAAGGCGTTTTCTCAGTGGACCAATGCTCCATTTAGAATGAGCAGCTGATTGGTGGTTGGATTGGCCTCCCAGAATACCTCCTATCAGCTGTTTCAGGCTGTGGGGATTGTCGAAGCCTACCAGCACCTCTGCCACCTATCACAGCCTCTACGTGCCCCATTTTGGCCTCTGCACGTTGCATTTTCAGCCCATTATAGGCATTCCGGCCCCAAAAATGGGATGTGCTGAAGTCAAAAATGGGGCACATGGATGCTGAAAATGGGATACACGGAGGCTAAAAATTGGGTTTGTGGAGGCAGCAATAGGTGGTGGTGACACTGGTGGGCAGCAGCAATCCCCGCAGCCTGGAACAGCTGATAGATATTCCAGGAAGCCAGTCCAACTGCCAATTAGCTGCTCATGCTAAATCAAGCTGTTCTGAAGCAGACCAAGCTATTTGCCGTTTTCAAGGAAGCAAATTGCTGGGAGGTGGAGGCTGAAGGGTGATGGCCAGTGGGTGGGCAGGGGTTTGGCGACATTTACTGTATAAAACGCACAGACATTTGCACTCCCCCCAAAGTGTGTCTTATACTCTGAAAAAATATGGTATTTATTTGGCTTTTATGGTGCTGTAATTATTATTAAGTCATTACTTACTCTTCAATGTAGATAGCTATTAAAAAAACACTAGCTTGACCCTTATTAACTTAAAATACTCATTTTAAAATACAAAAATATAGATTGCAGGTATTCCAAAGTAAAAGTATCAATGCTTTAATGATACTGATAAGAAAAATATATGTTAGCAATAACTAAAGATATTCAATTTCCTCTGATTATGATGGGTGTATTGCTGGATAGTAGTATTAAGTCAGTTTTGTTACTTGCTTTTAATTAAATAAATTGTATAACAGTAGCACTTAGACTTACATACCGTGTCACAGTGCTTCTCTAGTCCTCTTTAAGTGCTTTACAAACATCATTTTTAAAAGACTGGTTTGATTGGGGTTTACCATAAGCAAAATATTAGAGTCTCAATGAGTCAGCAGCAAATGCTTCAAAATTTTTGATACCTATTTGACAGGTAGTTGTCTTTCAGCTTCTCCTTAGTGTATGATCAATCTAATTAAAATTCTTCGGTGCACATTAAAAAATAACATTGTTTTGATTTTTTTAATTAAAAATAAATCAGAAATAGTTTATAGAGCTTAGGACATGGAATCACCAGATAAATTATTCATTAATTCTGTTTTAATGAACTGGTGTTGCTGTTGGAGGGTAAAGTTTTATTTTAAACTAAATTAATCACATTTTATAATGATTAGTGTTTTATCCTACTCCCTGCTCCTTCCTTTCTTTGGAATACCAGCTAACCCCCATTTTATGGTAATAACTGTATGTCAAATTGGAAACATCAGCTTGTTATTCCTAGCTAAGAAAATACTTAAAATTTGAGAAAACTGGATGCTGTTGATTAATATAACCACCACAACAGCAACAGAGTTGGAAGGGACGTTGAAGGTCTTCTAGTCCAATCCCCTGCTTAGGCAGAAAACTGTACACTACTTCAGACAGATGGTTATCCAACATCTGCTTAAAAACTTCCAATGTTGTGACATTCATAACATCTGGAGTCAAGCTGTTCTACTGATCAACCATTCTGACTGTCAGGAAATTTCTCCTTAGTTCTATGTTACTTCTTGTTTAGTTTCCACCCATTGCTCTGGACTGCCAAAGCCTCCTTAAGCGCCACTGAAAGGCTCATCTGGCAGCCCAGAAAAGCCCGAGATGGTGGGATTAAAGGGGGAATGGCCGGGCCTTTGTGCCGTTCTCAAATTTCCTGGGAAATTTTTCTGGGCTCAAGTTGTTAAGTAGAAAATGGTTCTTAAGAAGAGGCAAAAAAATCTTGAACACCCGGTTCTTATCTAGAAAAGGTCTTAAGTAGAAGCGTTCTTAAGTAGACGTACCACTGTATTTCAGTCCTACTAATGAAATTTAGGCCTGTACATTTTTCTTGGCTGCTATTTTCTTTTAAAAATACACAATATAGTGCTAAACTTTCAAGAATGTAAGGAAGACTTGGATACATATCACATCATTGCATTTATGTTCTTGAATAGGTGGAGTCAAGAGATTCATTGAATACTGTGGCCTTGAAGTTTGATACTACGCCGAATGAATTGGTGCAGTTAAACAAGCTGTTTTCCAGAGCAGTTGTTCCTGGACAGGTATTACATAAATAAAGTAGAGTAAAAATAGATGAAGAGTATTTATTGAACATTATTTGCATTCCTTCCTTTGGCGATGAATACTTTGTGACATTAGTGGATCAGGAAGAAGGGGTAAGCAAAGAATTCACTGGCTTGGTATCATCAAAGCTGATTCAAAGATGAACATCAAACAACTGAAAGAAATTGACAGGGGAGCATGGAGAACACTTGCCTATAAAGTGGCCAAGGGTCGGACATGACTGAATGATTAAAACTAACTAATTAATACACTCAAGATCCATTTTAAAAGTTTAAATAAAAAAGAATCATGGTTCTAGCAATTTACCTTAAGTAACAGGACAATTCTATAATAAAAGAATTAGGGCATACATTTATCTTTAAATTTTTCACAGTTTATTAGAAAAATATTTCTATACAAATCCTGAAAAAGGGAAATAAAGTCTTTCTTTGAGTCAACATAACATGAATGAAATTCATATCACATACAATTGTGGATATGAAATCCTAAGCAAACTCTTTAAAAGCTAGTTGAAGATAAGTACAATAAAATATGGATTATCCACAATGCATTTCATGAGAAATCAGATAGTGTATAAATAATTTGTGTACCATTTCTAAATGCCTACTGTTTTATGCAAAAACAAATTTTTGATCACAATATTTAAAAGTTTGCAGTTTTTTTATAAGACATTTGTGCAGACTTGTCTTTTTGAGCCATGTACAAATGTTTTTAATTTTAAATTAATAATATCTACATCTGTTAAATCAGATTTAATCAAAATGTGTTTTTATAGGTTTTATATGTTCCTGATCCAGAGTATCTTTCCAGTGTGGAGAGTTCCCCCTCACTTAGTCCTGAAAGTCCTTTGTCACCTACATCTTCAGAAGCTGAGGCTGAAAAGACAGCTGTAAGTGTGTGTGTGTGTATGTGTGGAATATTTTTCCCCAAGGGCGTATTCCTGGTGAGTAGTCAAATTGTACCATGCAGGTCTCCTTGATCTGATCAGAACTGAAACAGATTGATATAAAAATACATTTCTGTTTTCAAATAGTTTGAAAGTTTGATGTGGGTGTTAACATTAGACAGCAGTGCTGATATCTTTAACATTAAATAAAACTATAATTCTATATTTCTTTGTGAAATACTGTAGAACTTTCATATACCAACTTGTGATTTAATATTGTCTGTATAATTAATTTCTAACACATATGGTGATGTTTTAAAATGATTCATTTTTATCATTGATTTGCTCTTTGAACGTCTACATGGATTTGGCAAGGTTAAGCTACATTTATAAAATACATGCTATTTTTGGATCCATCACTGCAGTTTTTGTTTCTGTAGGATTCAGATGGGGCACAAAAGAAAGAAACAACAGCCATACCAGCACATCCATGTGTTCGGTCTACAAGAGTTGTGTCATCCACGTCAGAAGAGGAAGAAGCTTTCACAGAAAAATTTCTCAAGATCAATTGTAAATACATTACTAGTAATAAGGTACAGAATGATATGTTTTTACACAAAATAATGTGTTGCCTAAATTATTTGAGAATTTTCCTTTTATTGGGATAGAAGAATTTTGGTAATTAATTGATATTAGCTTTAAATAGAGGATAACCTTACACGTTTATCAAAACTATACATTGCCATGCCACTTTGTCACAGTAATGATGGCATTATATATATGGGATTTTAGTAGTAATTTTTAATTAATTAGATTTGTTGTCGTGTTGTTTTTTGTATTCTGTGAGCTGTCCCGAGTCTTCGGAGAAGGGCGGCATACAAATGTAAATAATAATAATAATAATCATCATCATCATCATCATCATCATCATCTAATGGAAAAAGTAGCAGCTGAGTTGAAAGATGCAACAGACACATAGGCCACTACCGTGTTTCCCCGAAAGTAAGACAGTGTCTTACTTTCTTTTTACCCCCAAAAGCCCCACTACGTCTTACTTTCGGGGTATGTCTTACATTGGAAAAAAATTGAAAGGGTCGCGTTCCCGAAGGCATCTCCCCAGAGTCCAGAAGGGCAGCCACGGGGCAGGAGCCTCGTGAGCCCTTTTCCAAGTTCAACCTCAGGGCTCCAAGCGGCGTGCACGCATGGAGCCACAGACGTGTGTCGGGGAAGTGTGTGTCTGGAGGGGAGGAGCCGCTCTGCGCAGTTGGGCAGCCCCACCTGCCTGCCGGAAAGGAGGCGGGCGAAGGAGGGCGCAGCTCCGGCCACTCGCCTTGGAGCTGGTCGGCCTCGCTGGCTGCTTGCAGCCGAGCCTCGGCAGGACTCGGTTGCTGGGACGAGCGCCTTCGCTGCAAGCCGCCGCCCACTCGGCTCGCTTCGGACCAGCGCCGTCCTTCGCTTTGCTAAGCCGGGGAAGAGGCGGTGGCGCCGCGGCGAGGCGAAGGCGAGGGGCGCGCGGGGAGCTTGGAAGCGACGTCATCGGGCTCCCCCCCGGCAATACCCCCTTGTTTCCCCGAAAGTAAGACATATGTCTTACTTTCGGGGTACGGCTTATATTAGCCGACCCCCCTGAAACCCCCGATACGTCTTACAATCGGGGGTGTCTTACTATCGGGGAAACAGGTTATGTGGACCATGGAATTCTGTCATCTTTTTTATAAATACCATACTTTTAAGAATTCTTGCCTATATGCTTCCATAATCTTAATATTTACATTGTGTTTTCTGTAGACAATAAGAAAGGATATACTTGTGCTATCTTATAAATGTTAGAGAAATCTTAGCCAGGTGTGCTATAGAAACATTAATTACCATGTTTATTGGAGAAGAGAATATTCACTGAATTAAAGATGATCTCCCCAAAAGGAAGATAAAATAGAAAACAAAAACTTCACAAACAGAAAGTCCTTAGAGTGTCTTAACTTTCCCTCCTTGTCAATTTTTTATTAGCAATTCCAGAAGAATCTAATATCTTCCTTAGAAAATGTGTGCATAGGTTTATTGTGTTTCTGTACGTACAGTATAATTTGCAGAAGTCACACTCCCGTCACACACACACAAAAAATGAAGTTGTTAGGATAAGAAAAAAGTACTAAATAAACTCTTAGCTGCCTCTTTAAAAGATACCCCAGTTAATTAATTAATTTTCCACTGCATTTATTCAAGATTGCGGCTCACATACAAATAACACTTGCAGAGAAGTACTCAAAATTGCATTCACATTCACTTTCCTCCTTCCAGAAAGAAAAGGTAATAAAGACAAGAAATGTGATAGAAACTATGCAGTGGAAATGCTGCTATTAAGAATAGCTGCTGCTGCTGCTTAAAACAGGAATGACCAAGTGGCTGAAAGGCGTGGGTTTTTCCTTTCCTCTGTAGTTTCCTCCTTTTATCTTGTCTATATCAACTTTTGCTTCCTCCTTTTTTGCTCTTTTCCTTCCTTTGACCTAAGAACTCAACAACACACAAAACATTTTCCCCTGTAGATTTTCCTCATGATAGCAAAGGCATAAAGTAGAAATATATATCAACTCTCAAATCTGTACTAAAAATAACTCAATCCATATCCTGCCTTTGTGCCACTTTTTCCTTCCTGTGATACTTTCTATGGTGAACTGAATAAAAGTCAAAAGTTTTAACCTAACTTTCCAAAATAAATACTTTTGAATATCTGCAAGCCTAAAGGAGAACAACCAAATTAATCTTATATGCAATGAAACAACTGGTGTTTATATATTGATAAAGGGCTTCATTTAAACTAACCACAATTTCATGAAGTCTTTGAAATATGTAACTTAATAAAAAGATTGCTTTTTAAAAAATTGTTTTATATTATATGGAAATATAACTCCTGAAATATTCAGTTTATACTGATTCATTAAGGTCAGTTCTATTGCAATTAAACAATGTAAATACAAAATTATACTACCATTTTACAATATACAGTGATATCTTGTCTTACGAACTTAATTGGTTCCGGGAGGAGGTTCGTAAAGTGAAAAGTTTGTAAGACAAAACAATGTTTCCCATAGGAAACAATGGAAAACCGATTAATGCGTGCAAGCCCCCCACCCAAAAAAATCACAAAAACGGGCGCTCCACTGGGCGCCGCCGCCTGGCTGTTACCTTCTGAAATAGCCCGGCGCTTCTCGGGGTTCTCCCGAACCTGAAAAGTTTGGCAAAAGTTCGGGTTCGGGAGAATGCCGAGAAACGCCGCCACCCGGCTGTCACCTTCCGAAACAGCCAGGGGCTTCTCGGCATTCTCCCGAATGCCGAACCCGGAAGTTCGGTAAAAGTTCGAGTTCGGGTTCGGGAGAACGCCGAGAAGTGCCGCTGTCTGGCTGTCACCTTCCCAGAAGAGCCATGGAGCTGTTGACCAGTCTGGAGGCTCAAACTGAGGTGGGGAATCCCAATAGGGAATTCCAGGGGCGGAGCTTTGACATCACAGAGACGTCCTTCCTGGAGTCCCCGGTTCAGCCAGCCAGGAAGGACATCTCCGTGACGTCAAAGCTCCGCCCCTGGAATTCCCTATTGGGATTCCCCAGCTCCGTTTGAGCCTACCGACCGGCCGACAGCTCCACGGCTCTTCTGGGAAGGTGACAGCCGGGCAGCAGCACTTCTCACTGTTCTCCCGAACCGTAACTTTTGCTGAACTTCTGGGTTTGGCATTCAGGAGAACGCCGAGAAGCACCCCGGCTGTTTCGAAAGGTGACAGTCGGGCGGTGGCACCCAGTGGAGCGTCTGGAGACGGGGCATCCCAGTGGCGCTGGCGGCGGGTTTGTAAGGCGGAAAAAGTTCGTAAGAAGAGGCAAAATTAATTCCGAACCATGGGTTCGTATCTCGAAAAGTTCGTATGATGAGGGGGTTCGTATCACGAGGTACTACTGTATTTGAATTATGGCTAAAACTTCTTTTTTCACAGCAATAACTTCTAAATATTGGTATAATATTAACTAGGAAAAACTGTTTATCCTTAAATATTATATTTCCCAGGAATTTACAATTTTTCAATAGTTTATAAAAAAGCTGAATGTGTTTGTTAGACTTTAACAGAAGTACTCAGTATTCATTAAATAGTGAAGGATTAGATCACTTCTAGACATAATTTGAAAATATTTGGTTTACTTTTGCATGAAGTTTGATTGTTTTTCTCCCTATCTTAGGGAACTGTCACTGGTGTGCTCCTAGTGACACCAAACAATATAATGTTTGATCCACATAAAACAGATCCATTGGTTAAGCAAAACGGCTGTGAAGAGTATGGCATCATGTGTCCAATGGAAGAAGTGATGTCAGCTGCTATGTATAAAGATGCAGATGGATTCATACAGGATTCGTTACCCATGTAAGATAGATTATTGTATGTATGTGTATACATCTCTATTTCTCTGGGAGTCAAATGGAAAAAAATATTGCATGGCAGCTGTATTAGTTGCCTTAATCATCAATCACTCTATGTTGTTTTCCTGAGGCAAACCCTTCCTGCCACTGCTTTTATGAACTTTTGGGGGTTTGGAATCACTAAATAAATGTTTGTGACTTACACCATAGTTTTTAAAGTTATCATAATTTTGCTTTCTATCCAGAAGCATTAAAAACCAGTGTTTATGAAAAGATTACTAGTCATTGAATCTAAATTATTAATTCATTTTATTATTAGAAAGTTACTTTAGTCATGTTTTCTGATTTGACATGCTAACAGATTCTCATATTATCTACATGAATTTGTGACCAGCTTTATTAATCACTTGGTTGTTTTTGTGACACAATTATTATGCATAAGTAGAACTTTATTTTATTGATTAGCATGGAATTCTCCATCCAAATTCTTCTCCATAGAATTTGCCCCAAGTAATGGTTTCTTTAAAACCTGTAAATATAAAAATAAAAATTAGAAAATTGTTTTTTCCCCATACAACCCGCAGAAATTAAATTATCTATCGCTACTACAACATGAATGAAAAATTCTGTCCTTCATAAGGTAGCTCCACAAGTTACCTATGTTTGAACATAAGACTATTCTATAAAGAATCCCTTCCTGAACTACAGGTGGGTTAGAAATTAAGCTTTCTCCATTGTACCCCACACATGGAATAAAATGCTCACCGAGGTGTATCTGGCTCTCTCTTTTCTAAACATTCAAAATTTTAAAAAACATCCTTTTAGAATAGGCTTATAGTACCTAGCTATTTTAAGTGTCATCCTGTTTATTTGTATTCATGTTTTATGTATTTATTAAACACAACTGGGATATCTCTTCATTTTATTGTACACCACTCATAGAATATTGTTATAGACACTTTTGCAATAAATAAATCTTGTCCACTGCTAGTGGAGTGGGAGGTGGAGAGTGTTCTCTTCAATGATACGTTGTATAACCACTTAATGAATAGTTATCAAACTGGTTCTATTAAAATGATCCCAGTTTTAAAAAAAAGTTATGTGCATTTTGTTTTCTCAGGTTATAACACAGAGGTCTTCTTTACTTTTTAGTGATGTAGGTCAGTTATCTGTAAAAGATCTCTGCCACTTCAAGAAAATTACCAGAAGTAATACTGATGAAATGGAATTAAGAATGAGAGATACAGGAAATGATAGTGCCAGTACTGCACCAAGGAGTACAGAAGAATCTCTGTCAGAAGATGTTTTCACTGAGTCAGAACTGTCTCCTATACGGGAAGAGCTTCTGGATGATCTTCGACAAGACAAGTCTTCTGGAGCTTCATCTGAATCGGTCCAGACAGTAAACCATACTGGTGGAGAATATGTAAAGGATAATTCAGACTCTGTTAATAATATTGGGGATTTAAACTCCAGTGGAGAGCAGCCTTTGAATGACGGCAGCCCTTCTGTTAATGATACTGTGGACTTGAAAGCAGCGGAGAAAGCAATAAAAGAAGATCCGAATATTATAGAAGGATCTATTTCTGATGCTGAAGCACAACATGGAACATGTCAGGAACCTGTAGAAGGAAATGTACCAGAGGGTGAGCAGCATTTGGATTCTGAAAAAACTGATTCTCAAAAAGAGGTCACAAATGAAGGGGAAACTGTGAAAGTGCCATCTCAAGATTCAGAGACAGATACGGAGATGCTACGGAAGCTTTGGAAGACTCATACTATGCAACAAACCAAACAGCAACGGGATACCATCCACCAGGAAGTGCATAAAGAAATGAAACACAAAATGGCAACAGCAGATGAAACTGTAGAAGGTAAGAGTTAATATAAACATAAAGTTTCTTAATAAATTTCGATTATTCTTTGTGCACATGGTTGGAAAAAATATTGTTATATTATACAATTTTATTGTAATTAAAATGCATCATAGGTTAATTCCAGGTGGGCATCACATAATGTAACACCCAGCACTGAAAAGGTGAGCGCACAAACTGGTATGAAACTGCAACAGCCCACACTGAGTAATGCAAAATGTACCACTGTATTTGTGAAGAATCTGATTTCTCTGAGACAAAGCCAAAGATGTCCCAGTGTTAACTTTTAGCAACATTTTTTACCAGTGTATTGTGAAGGGTCTTGTGACTCTTGATAAGCCACAAAATTATAATCATCATCTTGATCAATTCAGAATCTAATTTGGGGTGGTCCCTGGCTGGCTCACAACTGGTATACACAATAAAAAGAAAGTTATACAAAAAATATAAAACTATCCGTAGTCAGTTTAAAAACACAGAATCATAATCAGCTGCAGATTTCGTTTATGTTAGCTCAGTGCAGCCATTGAAAGAATTCCCCATAGTTGCTGGAGCAAGCATGGTGGAAGAGCCATGTGTTCAAGGCTTTCCTAGAGAGCTAGAAGGATGCGACAAATCTAAGATCAGGGAGGGATAATGTTTCACAAGACAGTTCCCATGGCAGCAAAGATTCTCTTCTTGGGCCCCATCTCTTTTGTAGATGGGACATGTAACATGATTCTCTTGGTTCTGGATGGTTTTTTTGATGCAGTCTATTAGTTGCTTCTATTATCTTCCTTGCTATATCCCTTGCCTGACATTCCATTATTAATTTGCATCACGTTTATAAAATATGCCAGTTTCTTCTTGCTAATCCTTGCCTCTTATTTTTCCAGAACTTATTGGTGGTTCTTGAAGTCCATGATATTCTTAGTAACCTGTCGCTATATCCATAATTCAAAACATTTCCCTTCTATGCCTTGATCATTTTCAATGTCCAATTTTCTAACTATGTCCAATTTTCCAACTCCATTATTAATGGCAAAATCATAGCTTAAACTATTTCTGGTATCTATTGTCAGAAACATCTTTATTTTTGAACTTTGTAAGTTTTCATAAAATTTAAATGAATAAATTAGAGGTAAATACAGGATGGGAATCCTATTCATTCCAACTTAATTTCTTAAAGTAGTTGTGGTTTATGATAAAGGTTCCTCAAAAAAAAATATGTACTGCTATGCCTTTCAGACTTAATATACATATTATTTTACATAATTTATACAAAGGTTATGCAGGATAAAGTAAAGGTATATTTTAAATGCTTTTGTTCTCTCCATTAATCATGTTACATTTCTAGATCATGTAACACTTACTTGTTGACAAAGAGCTGTTAGCACTTTAACTGCCTCTTATGCTATTAAAGTGTTTAATGGATGTTTCATCTGGGCCTGGTATTTTTGACTGCTTGTTTATTGCCTCCCATATCTTTGCAGTTTAGCTGTTTCTCAATATACAGTACTGTTTCTACAATTGTTTCTGGTTTTAGTGCAAAATTTAAATAGTTTTAATAGTTTTTTTCATCTCCCCTTAAGCAAATCTTATCTCAATAGCATAGCTTCCACATTTATGTTTAATTTGTCCTACTTTTAACCATAAAATTCTTATCAAATGCTACAATGCTAAAAGTATTCTCTTTCTAAAAGTTACTTATATCACTGTTGATAGAATATGGTTGCAGCAAGTAATGATACAAATAGCACTATGTTTCCTGAATAGTATTAGTTATTAGGACTTTTAAAATCTATATTTTGTATTTAAAGACACTCATCATCGTGAAATTGCTTCAGGCTTTTGTATTCAAGCTTAGCTCCTCCACTTCACATGAAATTCATTTTTTTTTTCAGAACAAAAACACACAAACACATAGCAGTTTGTGAGAACCGGTGATTTGGAAGTTTGGAATTCTGCAGGTGGTTTGATATTTGAGAGCAGTGGTGAAATCCAATTTTTTTTACTACGGGTTCTGTGGGTGTGGCTTGGTGGACGTGGTGTGGCTTGGTGGATGTGGCAGGGGAAGGAATGCAAAATTTCCATTCCCACCCCACTTTGGGGTCAGCCAGAGGTGGTATTTGCTGGTTCTCCAAACTACTCAAAATTTCAGCTACCAGTTCTCTAGAACCTGTCAGAACCTGCTGGATTTCACCCCTGTTTGAGAGGATAATTCTTTAGAAACATTTCTTCTGTTGACCAATTGTTAGCCCCCTCAAGATAGGCAAGGATCAAGAAACAAGCTCAGAAAGGAAGTCCAGGAATATTCTTCATTATTAATTTATAGGGTAGAATAACAAAAACATGAACATTGACAAATTTCTCTCTGCCCCATTTTAAAATCAGATTATTGTTATCTTTAGTTCTTTCTCAATGGCTAAACAAAGACCTCGCAGACAACATAAAAGAAAAAAAAAGCCAAATACAAACAATGGAAAGAAAGACTCATAACCAAAGCGGAATATCAGCAAACAGCCAGAACCTGCAAACAAAAAATAAAAACAGCAAAGGCCCAACATGAACAATACCTTGCAGCGAAAGTCAAAGGCAACAAAAAAAGTTTCTTCCAGCACATAGACAACAAGAAGAAAATCAAGGAAACAGTCACTACACTAAAAAACGAAGACTGTAATGAAATCACAGACAATAGAGACAAAGCACAGCTGCTCAACGCCTACTTTGCATCAGTCTTCACACAAAAAGGGACCACCTACCAACCAACCTGCAACTCAACTGTAACAAATAGCCCCAGAACCGAACTCAACATAGACAAAAACACAATAAGGGACTACTTGTGGGAGCTCAACGAGTACAAATCACCAGGGCCAGACGGACTTCACCCCAGAGTCCTAAAAGAACTGGCAGACACCATAGCAGAACCACTTCTCAAAAATCCTGGATCACTGGAGACCTACCGGAAGACTGGAAACGAGCTGACATAGTCCCCATCCACAAAAAAGGTAAAAAGACGGACCCAGGCAACTACAGACCAATCAGTCTGACTTCTATACCTGGAAAAATACTGGAGAAAATAATTAAAAAACAACTTTCCCACTACCTAGAAACAAACAACATTATATCCAACCGCCAGCACGGGTTTGTCAGAAACAATCATGCCAAACCAACCCCATATCATTTTTCAACACCATAGCCAAATCAGTGGACCAACGCAACACAGTAGACCTCATATACTTGGACTTCAGCAAAGATTTTGATAAAGTTGACCACAATCTCCTAATCCACAAATAAGAAAAAATGGGGTAGATTACAACACATGCAGATGGATAAACAGGTGGCTGACCACTCACACCCAACGAGTTGTCCTCAACGGTTCCAAATCCACACGGAAGAAGGTAGGCAGTTGGGTACCACAGGGTTCTGTCCTGGGCCCTGTACTCTTTAACATTTTTGTTAATGACCTGGATGTGGGAGTAGAAGGGGAACTAATCAAATTCGCAGACAACACCAAGCTGGTGGAGGCAGCCAGCACCCTAGAGGACAGGCTCAAAATAGAGAAAGATCTAGACAGATTAACACTGTGGGCCCACACTAACAAAATGATGTTCAACGTTGACAAGAGCAAAGTCCTTCACCTAGGTAAAAAAAACCCTAGACATACATACAGCCTGGGAAAAACCCCACTTAGCAGTAGTGACTGCGAAAGAGATCTTGGAGTCTTGGTGGATAATCAACTAAACATGAGCCAGCAATGTGCAGCAGCAGCCAAAAAAGCCAACACAATCCTAAGATGCATCAACAGGGGGATACACTCCAAAACCAGGGAAGTATTAATACCACTCTACTACACCCTGGTCAGACCACAGCTGGAGTACTGCATCCAGTTCCAGTCACCATACTTCAAAAGAAACATTGAAACTATGGAGAAGGTGCAGAAAAGAGCAACCAAAATTATTAGGGGAGATTGCGGGAACTGGGCATGGATAGTCTACAGAAAAGTAGGGCCAGAGGGGACATGATAGCAGTATACAGGTATATGAGGGATTGCCACAGAGAGGAGGGGGTCACTCTATTCTCCAGAGTACCAGAGGGCTGGACGAGGAACAACGGCTGGAAGCTGACCAATAAGATTCAACCTAGAAATAAGGAAGAACTTCCTGACGGTCAGATTGATCAACCAGTGGAACAACCTGCCTGTGGAGGTTGTGAACTCCCCAATTCTGGACACTTTCAAGAGGAGATTGGACTGCCATTTGGCTGGGGTGCTATAGGATTCCTGCTCAGGCAGGGGGTTGGACTTGATGACCTGCATGGTCCCTTTCAACTCTAACAATCAATCAACCAACAATCAAACAAACAAACAAACTTTTGTTACTTTCTCAGAGGTTGAGTAACCTTTTGTCAAAGTCTCTTCTTAACAATGTCAGGTCTACATTCCTTTGTACTTATTAACATAATAGTAAATGAATCATGCAACACTTGTTTTATGGCCATACATCATAAAAGTCAATAGAGATAACTTTAGTCACCACAGCTTTTTAAATTGTAAATAGAGAGCAGGAACTCATTTGTTGCATCACACATTATAACACATAGTCAGGCAACTGAGGGTTGGGCCATAGGAAGCATAGCTGCCAATGTAAGGAAGTTTGTTTAATAAAGGAAAACAAGTGGATGCAAGCTTCCTATGCTTAAATCCACTTGTTTTCTCTCCCCCCTATCCCCAGATTTGGGCTTAAAAGATAAAGTCAGTATTTTAAGACATACAAAATACTGGTTTTGCCTCAGCTCTCCCAAAATAAATATAGACCTGTTTTTAGGGATTTGTGGTTTCATAGGTGTCCTAAGTCTTTTGTGTGGTTTGATGAATCCATTTCACTATTTACTTTCCAGATTTGAGTTCTGAAGCTTGGGGATTAGAGGAGGTATAAACATCTAGAGAGCTAGATGTCCACATGTAGCCTTCTTAACTGTAGATTGTGCACCCATGCTATAATAGCTAAAGTTAATATTAAGCAGAATAACAATATCTGTTCAGTTTTTAAAGGTGCAGCCACATTTATCCTGTACTTAATTTAATACAGTATTTAATAATTAGCAAAGCAAAATTGGCAATCACAGTCTGGCATTTATCTCTTTATAAAAGGTCCTCTAATAAAAGAGAAGAGAAGACATCGATTATACAAGTTCTTGTGTCTCAAAGTGGGCAAGCCAATGCGAAAAACATTTGTATCGCAGGCAAGTGCATTGATGCAGCAATATGCACAAAGAGATAAGAAGCATGAATATTGGTTTGCTGTGCCATCAGAAAGGTAAGATGGATATTTTCTTTGTATGTTTATTGTAGAGTCCCAAAGGATTGGGCCGCATAGAAGTAAAATAGATAGATGATAGATAGATAGATAGATAGATAGATAGATAGATAGATAGATAGATAGATAGATAGATGAAGACTTTTATCTTTCCATTTCTAAATTAATATTAAAGCTATCTCCTTATTGAGACAATTCCACATCCTTCTGAATTTAAAGGTTTCAATATTATTTTATTGCCTCTTGCCATCAGTTTTCTTAATTCACTGTATGGTGGAGTGTTGTGGTATTCTCTCCCCCCCCCCCCCCCCCGAATTGTTGCTTGTTTCTTACTTGGTAGTTTCTGGATTTTTCTTGATATATTCTCTCTATTTATTAAAATTAGCCATTTGTTTCCAGTTGATTACATTCAAGTGAATGATATAAAGATTATAGCAGTCCTAATTTCTTAACTGTATGAGATGCTGTTGCCTTATTGAAATGATCATCCAAGCAATGGATCATTTATTTTGAAATTACATTGGGCTACTTTTTTCGTACTGTTTTCACAATAGTCATTCAAACTTTTTGGAAATGTATTCTTGTTATCAACCAATCATTCAGCCACCATTCAGCACTGCACATGTCGTACCATTCGGCACTGTACAGTGGGGGAGGGGGAGGAAGTTTGGCGGGCCCCAGGGGAAGAGCCTTCTCTGTGACGGCCCCGGCCCTTTGGAACCAACTCCCCCCAGAGATTAGAACTGCCCCCACCCTCCCTGTCTTTCGTAAACTACTCAAGACTCATTTATGCCACCAGGCATGGGGGAGTTAAGATATTCCTTCTCCCTAGGCCATTACAAGTTATGCATGTTATGTTTGTGTGTATGTTTGGTTTTATTATAAGTGTTTTTAGTTGTTTTATTAATTGGATTGCTACATGCTGTTTTTATCATTGTTATTAGCCGCCCCGAGTCTGCGGAGAGGGGCGGCATAAAAATCAAATAAGTAAGTAAGTAAGTAAGTAAGTATTTAGTCAGACACCAATTGTGTAAGTTCTCCCACTTAAAAAGATGAGAGAGACCTATAATTGACATCATAGGTAGATCTCAACTATGAGAGACAAAATTAAAAAAAACACATCCAGAAAATCACATTGTCTGATTTGGAATGAATTTATTTGCAAATAATGGTGGAAAATAAGTATTTGGTCAATAACAAAAGTTCATCTCAATACTTTGTTATATATCTTTTGTTGGCAATGACAGAGGTCAAATGTTTTCTATGAGTCTTCACAAGGTTGGCACACACTATTTCTGATATGTTGGTCCCTTCCTCTATGCAGATGTCCTCTAGAGCAGTGATTTTCAACCTTTTTTGAGCCGCGGCACATTTTTTACATTTACGAAACCCTGGGGCACATTGAGCGGGGGGGGGGGGACTAAAAAAAGTTTGGACAAAAAAATTCTCTCTCTCTCTCTTCATCCCTTTGGATCTATTTCTCTCTCCCTCCCTCTTTCTCTCCCTTCCTTCTTTCTCTCTCCATGCCTCTTTCTTTCTCTTCCTTCCTCTCTTTCTCTCCCTCCCTGCCTCCCTCTATGTCTTTCTCTCTCTCTCCTTCCCTCCCTCTCTTTCTCTCTCTCTCTTGCTTTCTTTCTCTATCTTTCTCTCTCTTGCTTTCTTTCTCTTTCTCTCTTGCTTTCTTTCTCTCTTGCTTCCTTTCTCTCTCTGAGCTTCGCGGCACACCTGACCATGTCTCACGGCACACTAGTGTGCCGCGGCACACTGGTTGAAAAACACTGCTCTAGAGCAATGATGTTTTGTGGCCGTCGCTGGGAAACGTGGACTTTCACCTCCCTTCAAAGGTGTTCTATAGGGTTGAGATCTGGAGACTGGCTAGGCCACTCTAGGACCTTGAAATGCTTCTTATGAAGCCACTCCTTCGTTGCCCTGGTGGTATGCCATTTCCATATCATTGTCATGCTGAAAGACCCAGCCACGTTTTATCTTCAGTGCCCTTGCTGAGATTTTGCACTCCAAATCTCACGATACATATGCCCCATTCATTCTTTCATGTACATGGATCAGTCATCCTGGTCCCTTTGAAGAGAAACAGCATCAAAGCATGATGTTGCCACCCCCATGATTCACGGTAGGTATGGTATTCTTTGGATGCAACTCAGCAATCTTTCTCCTCCAAACACGACAAGTTGTGTTTCTACGACACAGTTCTACTTTGGTTTCATCTGAACATAAGGCATTCTCCCAATATTCTTCTGGATCCTCCAAATGCCCTCTAGCAAACCTCAGAGAGGCCCAGACATGTATTGACTTAAGCAGTCTGGCACTGCAAGATTTAAGTCCCTGGCAGTGTAGTGTGTTACTGATGGTAGCCTTTGTTACGTTGGTCCCAGCTCTCTGCAGGTCATTCACTAGGTCCCCCCATGGGGTTCTGGGATTTTTGATCACTGTTCTTGTGATCATATTTTCCCCAAGGGGTGAGATCTTGTGTGGAGCTCCAGATCGAGGAAAATTATCAGTGGTCTTGTATTGGTCTTCCATTTGTTAATTATTGCTCCCACAGTTGATTTCTTCACTTGCCTATTGCAGATTCAATCTTCCCAGCCTGGTTCAGGGCTACAATTTTGTTTCTAGCGTCCTTGGACAGCTCTTTGGTCTTCACCATAGTGGAGTTTGGAGTGTGACTGTTTGAGGTTGTGGACAGGTGTTTTTTATATTGACAACAAGTTCAAACAGGTGCCATTAATACAGGTAATGAGTGGAGGACAGAGGAGCCTCTTAAAGAAGAAGTTACAGGCCTGTGAGAGCCAGAAATCTTGCTTGTTTGTAGGTGACCAAATAATAATTTATTATTATTATTATTGTTGTTGTTATTATTATTTATTAGATTTGTATACCACCCCTCTCTGAAGATTCGGGGCGGCTCACAAATACTTATTTTCCACCATAATTTACAAATAAATTATTTCCAAATCACACAATGTGATTTTTCTGGATTTGTTTTCTCATTTTGTCTCTCATAGTTGAAGTCTACCTATAATGTCAATTACAGGCCTCTCTCATCTTTTTAAGTGGGAGAACTTGCACAATTGATGTCTGACTAAATACTTTTTCTTATCCACTGTATATATTAATCCTCGAAGTTCTGGCCATTACAGGACCCTCATAGTAACATGTCTGTGATTTGGCAATTGACTTGCATTTGTGACAATTCTAGTGCCTTGTGATCAGGTGCTCACCTTTTGCGACCTTCTCTGATGGCTTCTCTCAAGCAGAAGCCAGCAAAGAAGGTCTCAAATCACTGCTAAATCCCCCGATAGACTTCCTGTGCTGATGCCAAGCTGTGGCCTGGTAACTATATTTTTATATCTTTTAACCAGGCTGACCAAGTGATGCTGCCAAGGTTCTTACCAGAGTTAGTTAAGTGTTGGAAATTTTGGGAAATTCATGGATAATAAGAGAATCAGAATTTCCGTAGTTCTGAATCTTTTCTGAAACAGAATGTCTACAATTGCCACTTTCTCAGTGATAACAATAGGAAGAATTATTTTTTCTGTTGCTGTGTTTGTAGAAGCATTTGCCTGGGCACTCTGGGAAGAACATGCCAGACTAGATGAGCAAACATCTGTCATGGCTGATTATAAGTTCTTAATCTTTGATTTATAGTATCATGTATTTGAGATGAACACATCTTTCCTGTCATATCTTTTTCTTCTAAGAAACCTCTTGAATCAAGCTTGATTATGTTGCCGAAATACTAACCAAGTCTTACCCTACTTAGCTCGTCTAACCCTACCAACTAGATGTGTTGCCCTTGTCTATTCACTTCTTGTTTTTACAAATGAAATCTCAGATTTATAATCTGTTGAGGATGCCATAATCAGTACTAGCTATATACTAAAATACTGAAAATATTGTCCACCATAGTTTTAGCTTACGTGATAGACTAGACTTTATATGAATATTCTTTCTCTTGATTTTTAAAAAAAGCATGACTAACCGACAGTGAAAATATACAGTGAATTACTACTTAAAATTTGTTTTCCAAGTTCGTGCAAATCTGAATGGCTATCAATTTATTTTTCATTTTCCCTTTCAAAGGACTGAACATCTGTATGCATTTTTTGTTCAGTGGAGTCCAGAAATATATGCAGAAGATACAGGAGAATCAAATAGAGAGCCAGGATTTATCGTAGTAAAAAAAATTGAAACTCAGGCGGGTGAAGATTCAGTTAATGAAACAGCTGTTAAGGAGTGGGAGGTAAGTAAATGCTAGTTATCAACTTTAAAAAACACAGCATTTCTTTAAAATTATTTAATTTCTACATGGAGAAGTTTCATTAACTAATATCGTTAAGTAAAAGTTGCAAATACATGTTTATCTAATGACTGCATAGTTTAATTTTTCTCTGTTGTATAAGTCTGGGTATCTCAGTGTATAATGCTGTTTGTCTTTTGTGACTGTAGCAAAGGTCAGTTTGCAATTACATGTAAACATATGTAACAAATGGTTTGCTTATTTGAACATGAAAATCCAAAAGGTTAAGGGTGATTTGAAAGACCAACAAGAGCAGTAAGCATTTTGCTTACCAATCTTTCATTCCTAAGCAACTATTTTTCCACAGATTATTGGGAGATAATTGGACATTTCTCAGTTGTTAATACTGTTTGTTTTCTTATCTAATTGCACCATGTTTTTCTCCAATTTACAAATGTTGTTTCAGACTTTCAGACATGCAGTTATTAATTTGAAAAATAAGTATAATCATACTATACATTATAAATAGAGAATTTTTGGCTTCAACTATTACTCTTTAGACAGTTTCTACATATAGCACAGACAATATTGCAAATAAATAATAGATAAGGATATAATGGGTATTAAATAAGCCTGGAAAAGTCTCCATTTTCCACAATAATAATTTTAAAACATGCCTTCCTTAATTAGCATTCATATTTTAAACAGTACAATTTTATGTACTGTGTAATATTGTGTGACTAGCTTATTGTTCATCTTTATTTTAAAACCATTTTTCAAAACCAAAATCATGATATTCAGAATAGCAAAGAGCAGTTTACAATGAGGTGTTAAAACAAAAGCAATTCAATTAACACTTCAACAGACATAATGCAAAGATTAGAAATTAAAACAAAGATCCTATAAAATCATGAATCAAATCAGAAGATATTAGGCTTGGTGCTAATGGTATCTAAACAAGATTGGTATTACTTATGTTATTTTTTGTGAAATTCTCAATTGCTACTTGGATCATTCAAGAACTAAAACAGAGTTACGGGAGGGGGGGAGTGTAGGATGAATACCTTGTCTTATGATTCATATTCTTAAGATATCAACAAATGGTCACAAAAAATTAAAATTGCATATAGAAAAACTGAAGATATGCCAGACCAACATGTCACTGCAGTAAATGTACCATAAGCCACATAAGTCCAGGATTATACGCAAAATGCATGCATATCAAAGTTCACTGTCTCAAGCCATATACAGAAGGTACTCCAAAAGATTGTAATCAAGTAGCCAGAGGAGTATGCAAGCATGTAGTAAATACAAAATGGTCTGTAAATATATAAATGGTTTCTTAGTTATATATTCATAATAACAATAAGAATTTATGGTGTATGTGGAGAGCGAGTCAATCGTGTCAAAATGATGGGAACAACCAGGCAATCAAAGATTTTGTTTCTTTGTTTCTTTTATCCATGCTCTGAGATTTCCCTCTGTACTTCAACTTTAGCTGTTCATAGGTCTTTAACTTTTATTGAATTTGGGTTACAATGCTACTTTGAGTTCTTCCTTTTCTTCTGGGATAGATTTATGCCAATTCTTAATTAATTGTTTGCTGGAACAAGATATTCTTGATACCAGTATTTCAACTATTCCTAAATTAGAGGTTTCATTTCAACTTTTATTCTTTTGGATTATTACATTTTTATAGCTGGTTAACATTTGGACTGGAGCACTGTCCTGATCCATTAGTTGCAAGCTTCTTATTCTTAGTGGCCTCAGTGTGATACATTTGTTGTTGTTTATTCTTAATTAATAGGTATAAGTTGTAGTCAGAGTCAGTGACACAACAATTCATTCAAATTTTTCTTCTAATCCTTGGTAATATAATTTATTAACCTCTCCCAATATTCTAAGCCTATTTGCCGATTACTCTAAGTGTGCAATAGGGTTGATATTGCTGTAGGAATCTGTAATATGGCAAACGATTTAGCTTTACTAGATAAATGGTCAAAGCAATGGAAATTGCAGTTTAATGTTTCCAAATGTAAAATAATGCACTTGGGGAAAAGGAATCCTCAATCTGAGTATTGTATTGGTAGTTCTATGTTAGCAAAAACTTCAGAAGAGAAGGATTTAGGGGTAGTGATTTCTGACAATCTCAAAATGGTAGGGAAAGCAAGTAGACGGCTTGGCTGCATAGCTAGAGGTATAACAAGCTGGAAGAGGGTGATTGTGATCCTGCTGTATAGAGCACTGGTGAGACCACATTTGGAATACTGTGTTCAGTTCTGGAGACCTCACCTACAAAAAGATATTGACAAAAAGATATTGAACGGGTCCAAAGACAGGCTACAAAAATGGCATAAAACTTATCAGGAAAGACTTAATGAACTCAATCTGTATAGTATGGAGGACAGAAGGGAAAGGAGGGACATGAGTGAAACATTTAAATATATTAAAGGGTTAAATAAGGTTCAGGAGGGAAGTGTTTTTAATAGGAAAGTGAACACAAGAACAAGGGGGCCCAATCTGAAGTTAGCTGGGGGGAAGATCAAAAGCAACATGAGAAAATATTATTTTACTGAAAGTAGTAGATGCTTGGAACAAATTTCCAGCAGATGTTGGTAAATCCACAGTAATTGAATTTAAACATGCCTGGGATAAACATATATCCATCCTAAGATAAAATACAGGAAATAGTATACTTGATGGACCATGAGGTCTTTTTCTGCCGTCAATCTTATATGTTTCTATGTTTCTTAGAAATTTCAAAAAAAATTATCAATGCTGGACTATGGTAATTGAACAAGATTGGTAATAGACAGACGGGAAATAAACATCTTTATCAATCTTAATAATATTTAAAGCAAGACTATAACTTGGTCAAAAAGCTCTATTCCCCAACATTAAGCAATTTTGTTTTCTCCATCAAGCTGTTCATAGAAAAAGTAACTTAGAGGTCTTATTTTGTCTTGTAGCACTTTTTTCTCCCTGCATTTCCACTGTTGTGGATTTATATAATTAGGCATTTGTTTAACAGAGAGGGAGAAAATTACTGTGTACCCAAAATAATTTGGGGTGGACTTCTGGAGAAGAAATGGTGAACTGGGGACAGGTCTGTAAAAAGCACTGCAGCAGAATTAAGAGCCTGTGAGTAGAGAGGCTCTTTGATAATCTTTTCAACACAATAGGACTTAAAGTTGACCATGGTGCTTCAGACAGTTATTACTTTCAAGGCCATAAGATAGCAATGTCTGGCAAGTTGAAAGTTCTACAAGACAAGGAAGTAACTATCCTATTGAAAGTACAGTTGGAATCTACCCCAAGGACTTTGGGGTAGCATAGTTCTTTTTCTAAAATTGCTTGTTAACTGCTTTATAGCTATTAAAAACCTCTAGATTAACAAATCTGAAACTTCCAGGTGAATTTCCTTCAAACTTTAATGAAAAAAGCTTTAAATACAACTTTAAGGATTTCAAAACAAAACAAAACAGAATAAATAGTGAAAGGGTATGTAGAAGTTTAATTTTGGAAAGTTACAAAAACAGTAGATGTTTGAAATGAATTTGAAATATAAGAAATTTGGAATTAATTATAAAAATCCTTCCCATGGGAAACTGTTTTTATTTTGAATTTCTTCAAACAAAACATGATTAGATGAGACTTTAAAGTTGGGAAAGGATAGGAAAGCAGAAGGAAATAAAGATTACAATTAAAGGAGAACAAGGAAAGAAAATTTTTAATTTCCAAGAACATTTTTAATTTTTAAGAAAATTAAGTGAATTCAACAGAAGAAAAGGTTTGCATCAAGTAGGATTTGCATTGAGACAATTCTTCTCTCATTTTTGAACCCTACGTCTACTTATACAGTTCTCATCAGCTGGGTTATTTTTTCTTATGTGGAAATTAAAATACTAAAGATTACATTTGTTTGAACTTGTCATTCAGAAAAAAATAATTGAGCTGTAATGTCCATTAATAGCAATTAATCACAACAAAAGCTATTTTCAATGAATGTATGTAAATAAGGATTGTTACTTTTATTTTTAAAAGGCTTAGTTTTGATACATTTCTCATTGGATTCTAAAAGAGCAGTGTGTCTCTTTAAACTTTTTTGCTCTTTAAGCACTTTAGTGCACTGCAACCTCCCTTGAATATAGAAACGTCTCTGTTGTGCTTTCTATGGAAGGACACACCCCGGGATGAAAACTCTGTTCACTCATTAGTTGTTTATCCTGTCAATCAATTCAATGCAACTAGCACGATGTTCTGTCGGCCAGGAGAGGTTTGCTATGTCTGGAATTAAAAGCAGATAGTATGCTGGAGAGAAATACTCATGTGAAGCTAAAATTAATGTGATTTTTTTTCAAAGGAATTGATTTTTGCTATGGCAAGAAAAGAAGAAAGCACCTCTCAATAAAAAATAAATATACTTTGGTAATTCCTTGAGAAATATTTTGAGAAATATTTATGTTATTGTTACAATAATGCTATTGTAATCATGATACCTGCTTTTTCTTTTAGTATTCATTATAGGATCAGAATTTTAGAAACTCTGATTAAGAAACTGCATTTTCAAACTTTACAATTTTAATTTAAAAGTTGAAGTTTAAAATGACCTGATTTAAAACAATGGAATTGTGGTAGATTTCGTGGGCAAATATATTTTGGGAAGTTTTTTACACTGACTTGCCTATTCTTCTATACTGCTTTAATAGTGCTGGCATAGTATTAAATATAAGATAGTTTGTGATTTTACATGGTTTCTAGGTGTTAATGTAAAATGTGGTTAATCTGAGATTATATAGCCTGATGCACAGGATGTTTTTTGTCCTATTGAGTCTATTTTTTAAAAAAATGGAAATATAATACAGCCTGTGGTTAATGTCTATCTGTCTTCTCTGTGGCATGCATATTCTCTGACTCTCAGGGGAACAAATTTTCATTGTGAATATTAGACAGGAGTTCAGTAATGAGACATCACATTTCTAAATACTGTATATTTTAAACTGAAATTTTAGATCTTCCAATAATTTTTGTGAAACCTCATCTCAAACAATTGTGATTTGTAATGCCCCTAGCAAATAACATAGAAAGTGTTAGTTATTTCTGTTGTGTATTTGTGCTGCTCTGAAAGGGTGGGGTACTCTTTGGTGCATGGTCGAGGCATTTGGGGGCTGCTGGGGGGAGCAGAGTACCAGGACTTAGAAACAGTACTTTATTGTACAGTACTTTATTCTTTTTCATTAGTATTCATTACAAGATCCCTGTATGAAACATAGCCTCTGAAACTATGTGAAGTAGATCTCTTTATGTTAACCAGAAATATGTGTCTTTCAGTCTCATTATTAATTTAAAAAGTTTAGGTTTTTTCTCATTTGGTTTTATAAGAAACAAAATAGCAATGGACTGAAGGTTTCCTGGGTATTTTTTCTGGCCGTGTCATGTATGTTCTATTCTTCTTTTTAAGGCATAATATAAATTGTAAATAGAGTAAGAAGATACTGTTTTAAAAGTTAGAGGAATACAGTGATAAAACTAAAAGTGGTTATATATAAATTTCCTTAGGAAGTTCTTATCCTTTCTGCATGGTGCAAAATAAATCTTTCTTCCTTACTGGTGAATTATAAAATTAATGATTTCTTATATTGTAAAATAACTGATTTGATTTAATTAATTTGATGATTCATTTAATTAATCACCAAATGCAAAATACTTTTTTTGGCACAGTGTATTAAAAGATCTTGCAGAAGGACTGTTTACTAAACCAATGCAGAAAGCTGTTTATTCCAGTTTAAAATAAAAGTTTTTTAAAGCATGTTTAAAATAACCATTAACTAACAGGATTGTTGCCATTATATATTGCTTATGCAATAATTACACACATGAATCTTTGACTTTTTAAATCGCTATTCTACATATTTTCCATGTAGCAGATTAAGATCAACAGTTTCGTTTTAGCTTTATAAATTTAGTCCGGCAACATCTTAAACTGTAAATATGTAAAGTTAAATTGATTTAATATTCCAATTTGCATTATAAAATCTCTAATAGAAGAAAATATAGAATCTTTTAGATCAGTGAAAAATAACTGAAATTATTTCTGATGGACTGTAATAATTTCTGAAGTTGAATGTTCCTGCCATAAATTTTGGATATATTTGAGATAAAATATATATTAAATCATATGAAATTATTGCTATTGTTATAATTATTAAAGAAACCTACAAAGGCTTCTGCTTTCAAGGGCATATAGTTCACTAAATTTTGTAAGATATACTTCTGAGCAGGCATGAGCTTATACACTGTATTTAGAAAAAATATTACAAGACTGTCTGGCCCATACTTGTTTGCTAGAGAAATTATACAATGGCTATTTTGATGATATTTAAACAGCAGAAGAAAAGAACATTAAATCAATGTTTAATTGATTTAAGAGAAGAAGGGCTGTTGAGTGGACTTCTGGAGTGTGCTCACCAGTAGTGCAAAATAACTAGCTAATAACTAAGATAACCATATCACACATTTTGTTACATAAAGCACTGACACCTCTGCTGTACCTGTTATATTTTATTGATCTGGCAGAGGTGAGAATTACTGCTTTTTTAAGAGTGGTTTCAGTTGCCATTTTATACATTCAGGATAGAGAGAGAGTGCAAAACATCAGCAGGAGCGCACCTAGCAGAATGGTAGGAAGTGCAAAGGGAAGGAGCCTGGTGGAAAATGAAAATGGAAGGCTGGACCAGTGATTCTTCCTGCTCTTAAAATAGCTGCAGCTTTGTGATTCTGGGGACTGTGTCCATTTCATTGCTCCTTGTGTCAGGAAGCAGAGCCAACTGGAAAATTCTAGGTCTGATTTTGCATCCAGAAATGGTATGGATACCATAATTGGTTTAAGAAATCAGCCAGATTAGCTATCTTATTCATGTCAGGATATTTATTTTATCACCACTGCAATTTTGTGGATTCAAACTGAGCCCTGACAAATGAAACTTGAATCTGAATCTTCTTGCAGCTTATAGTTGGCAATATACTGTTTCAAAATATTGACGGTTCTGTAGGCTATCAGGGTATTAAATTTTATTTCTATACCATATGATTTTACCATTTAGGATATTTTATGTGCCAATGCCCTAATTTTACCATTTACTATTTTTGAGACTTTACTCATTGAAAGTAAAATGTTGCTATTACAGCATTATCTGCAGGATGACAAAGCACTGTTGCAAATGAAGTCCAATTTCCATAAAATGATAATAAAACTGGCTTGAGTGTGAATATAAATATGATACTAAGGCTTAAACATTTACTGTTGTGAACTGTGTTGTATTTATAGTATATAATCTCTGCTTCTTTGCATAGTGAGAAATTGCAGAGCCATCGGTGCACAACTTCCAAAAGAGCTATTACGCAGGATTGGCACCAATATTTTTCTTACATGGAAATACTCAGCCAGAGTACAGATGAATATAGACATACTGTACTTTTTTGCAATAATCTACTGTGTCCATATCGGACATTCTGAGAAATGTTCAAATTCCAGGAGTTTTCAAATTATTTTCTGTGTTTTTCATTTAATGCATCTTTTTTTTTTTTTGGACTAAGAAGAAATTTCCTGACAGAACAATTAATCAGTCGAATAATTTATCTCAAGAAGTTGTGAATGCTCTAACACTGCAAGTTTTTAAGATGAGATTGGACAATCATTTGTCTGAAATGGTATAGAGTTTCCTGCTTGAGCAGGGGATTGGGCTGGAAGACCTTCAAGATCCCTTCCAAGTTTTAAGTCCGTTATTCTAAACCAGAGGTGTCAAAGTTGCAAACCGGATGCATCATCACTCCCAGTTTAGCGAAGAGGGAAAAGTCGCAATATGTTATATGATGATGTGAGTTTGACACCTCTCTTCTAAATGGAATAGTTGAAATCCATTCCCGACTAAGAATAGGGTTACTCTGCCAGATTCCAAGCTGAAGACTTTAAAATTCAAGTGGTATCTCCTGAAGAAACATTAAATATCCACATTAAACTGATCACTCGAAAAATTGCAAATTAAAGTCCTCATTTAGCCCATTGTAGGGCAGAAGATTTTTTGACATGAAAGCAATTTTTGTTGACATATCGTTATAACATAAAACATTATAGTAGCCATAAATACCACATTTAACAAAATGATTTTGTTTTGCTGGAAACTGGGAGTGAATGCTGCTTTCTTGTTAAAACCATTGTAAATTACAGTCACATGACACTGGGATGCTGCAAACAGCTGTAAATATGAGCCACTTGCCAAATGCCCAAAATGAAGTTATGTAACTTCAAGTGGGTCATTGAAATTTTAAATCTCGGTCTTAAATAGCTTTTCTGCATTTCATCATAACTTGCAATGGTTCAAATGGTCATTTGAAAACTATATAAGCTGAACTACTGTATCATTTTTTTTAAAATCCAGGCTCAATTCACTGAGCGCTCTCATTTATTATTGGAAATTTTGACCAACCTGTAATTGCAAAAAGATTATTTTGATATTATAAATCTTATCAGCAGAGATCCCTTCTTTGGGTTGTTGGGATTGGACTGTTTTTCTTCATGTATATTCATTACAGCTGTTTTGAACAGCAAAATTCTTTTTTCTCCACTTCAAAGAAAAAATAACTCTGAAAGCGAGAATATATTGTATAAATATCAAATGGTATTATAGAAAGGTGCATGCCTCTTTTATATATATAACTATACTTTGTAAGTGTGAAGATTGTCCATTGTAAGAGATTATATATTAGGTCTGAAGACTTTGAAGAATAATGAGCATTTTAAAAAAAAGTTACATAGAGAAAGAATTCTCAAATGTCTGCATTCTGCAGAATCCTAGGGTTCCCTGACAGACTAAGGGAGAGGGAGGGAGGGAGAAAGGAAGCAAGGAAAACCATTGTTTTTGAAAAGAGATTCTGGGAAGCTTTCCTTTCTTTAAACAGGTTCCATAGCATAGTAAAATTTGAAAACCTCAATATAGTGTTTCAACTTCTGCTTATTCTAGAGATGTGAGAAAATTATGACTCTTTAAATGATGTAGATACATCAGTGGTCTGAGTTTCTGAAAGTTTTTAATTTATAAATCTTCAATCTTCCTTTCGGTTGACTGCATAAATTGTTGTTTTGGTAAACAGAAGAGGGCATTTGTTTTAATAAACAATTGGAGAGTGTTGAACGAATATGGAACTAGTTTAATACCTTTGTTTTATTATTACTTTGCTTGCTAATGATATGCATACAGTCTGTTTTGCCAGGTTTGAATTTATAAATGCATATTAAAGTCATCTCACCATATGTGAATCCATTAAGGCCGAGATCTGGCCAACTCCATGCTGTTGCATGCAGTTGGATTCATTCTGTCTTGTTTCTTTTTACAACTTACATAATACAGGTTTCAACAATAAAATACAGTTTATATATTTTAATAAGACAGATTTATTTATTTATTTATTTATTTTATTCAGCTCCTATGCCGCCCAATCCCGAAGGACTCAGGATGGCTTACAACAATATAAAAAATACAGTTACAATAAAAAAGAAGCCAAATATAAAGATATAAAGATGTAAAATGTTTACTGGCTTTTGTTTACAGTTACTCCTTATTTTTCTAAAGTCCTGAAATATGTTTGTAAATTGCATCTGTCTATAAATTCCCCTAGAGGACTTTTTTTTATTTAATAAGCAATGATTAATAAGATAGTACCTTTCAAGATTGTTAGGACAATGTGGTCATTGTAACCCAGGATGTATTTCAGCAAAAGTAAGATACTGTCTGAAGTCTGAAATACCTGTCTAAAGTATAAATGCCTTTATGCATTTCTCTAGTCCAATGCTACCCATCCTTTTAAAGCATAGTGGAATTCATCTGCAATTTAACTGAATGGGATGGGTTAATGCTGAATTTCATACTGCCCAGCTTGATTTACCTACCCTATCTATACTTCACATTATTTTGTCCTCTCTTATTTGCCATTTAGTAAGCTAAAGAGACCCACATATGGCAATGATTGAAATTATTCCACTCCTTTGATAATTTTAGTTATCTTTTTCTGCACTTTTTAAATACCGTAATTGCTTTAATACAAGGTCTGTTTTCGTATCTGCTTCTTTTTCATCAATTAGCATTCTTCCCTAAATAAAAACAGCAATGGTATTTATGTAAGGAAACAGTTCGTGAATGTGCATACTTATATGTTTACCTATCAGATTGTTTTTATTCTGTTTTACAAATTTATTTGATTGGAAATTCTGACTCTCGTATGTCTATATGTGTTTTATATGTGTGCACTGTATCACTAGAATGTTACTTTTATTTTTGTTTCATTGTCAATTTCTTTCTCCCCACCCCTTCTTTTACTTTGCCACAGTCTGTTGTTTCTTTTATATTGTTTTACTTTTATTTTAAAACTGTGAATGGAATTATTGTTTTCCTGTCTCCATATTCAGGTAGTGTCAGTGGCTGAGTATCACCGCAGAATCGATGCTCTAAATAATGAAGAACTACGTACACTCTGCCGACGTCTCAAGGTGCTTTCTTCTCAACTAGAGATTAGAATTTTTTTAAAAAAATCTATATATATAGTAGTCCTGATCAGAACAAGACGATATTCAGTTATTTTGTGTTCATTACTATACTGAAATAAGGCAGCAATAACTTCCTCATGGTTGTGTTTGCTTTTGTAAAGGGACAGGGTAGTTCCAGTGTCATTTCTGATAACTGAGTATCTTTTAGAGCTGATCCAAACTTCTGCAAGTTGAAAGTAAACTTCCAGTGATAATGCAAGTGCTTCAGTTTTTTGGCCAAATTTTGAATAGTTATATGCTACTCTGTTACAAGGACTATGCAGACCTTAAGTTAGCCCATAAGATGTAACTCAGGAAAAAATCAGTGCAATTCTTGAAGACTGTGAAATCAGTTGTTGAATCTTCAGGGCCAAACTTAAGTTAAAGATTGCCTGGATTCTCACACAGATATTCCTGGAAGTACCATCCCAATACCTAGCAGGCTCATGAACATTTGAAATTTAAGATACTTAGATTTGCACATTCAAACTTTTCCACTTTTGCCCAGCTAGTTTATTACAGTTTATTTTACTACTATGAGCAAAATAGCTGTATTGTTCAGTATTAACTGTTGCTAGTGTCAACTATGATAAATGAAGCAAAACACTTCAAATATTTCTAAAGCTGTCCTGTAGTTTCATATTTGAATGTAACAGGTTGTTGTGTGTATTGGCCTTGTGGCTCTATAAAAGTAGGAGAGGCATTATATGAGCCCATCCATATCAGGCGCCTTACAGATGGCTTGAGGCTACCTATCATAGAATCCCCAATCTGATGACTTTGGAAAAGTCTCTGGAAAAGTAATTTGCAAGACTATAACTTCACAATAAAATGTTGGTATTTCTTGTCATTTTTAGCTTGGTGGCCATTGTCAATAAGTGCTGTAGTGCCTTCTGTATCCCTCTGAAATGTGTATACAGTACAGTATACTAATTCCCGTATCTATTGTATTGTTCGGAAACTTCAGATCGTGCAGAATGCAGCTGCGAGAGCAGTCATGGGCTTACCTAGGTACGCCCATGTTTCACCATCACTCCGCAGTCTGCATTGGCTGCCGATCAATTTCCGGTCACAATTCAAAGTGTTGGTTATGACCTTTAAAGCCCTTCATGGCATCGGACCAGAATATCTCCGAGACCGCCTCCTGCCGCACGAATCCCAGCGACCGATTAGGTCCCACAGAGTGGGCCTTCTCCGGGTCCCGTCAACTAAACAATGCCGGTTGGCGGGTCCCAGGGGAAGAGCCTTCTCTGTGGCGGCGCCGGCTCTCTGGAACCAACTCCCCCCGGAGATTAGAACTGCCCCTACTCTTCCTGCCTTCCGAAAACTCCTTAAGACTCACCTTTGCCGTCAGGCATGGGGAAACTAAACATCTCCCCTGGGCATGTTAATTATACATGGTATGCTTGTGTGTGTGTTTGCTATTACATGGGGTTTTCTTAAATCGTTAAATATTTTAATTAATTGGATTGTTGTGACTGTTTTTACTTGTTGTGAGCCGCCCCGAGTCTCCGGAGAGGGGCGGCATACAAGTCCAACTAATAAAATAAATAAAATAAAAATAAAAATTGTTGCTATTGCCTGACTACTCTCTGTGTTCTTAGTGTTTTACAATGAGTTGTGCCACCATTATACACCTGCTTGCTCAGTCTTTCATCTCCAATTAGCCTGAGAACTAGATCAGATAAGCCTGGTATGGTATGTGCTGTTCCTTATAATGTTTTGTCCTAGAAATGATCGGTTACTTATAAATTGATTTCTCATGACACCTTTAAGGATATCAAATCTCAGACTGAGATTAACTGTGAAGTAAAAGCTTGGTGAAATAGATACAGGAAGCCTTTGCTACAAGATTGGTATCTGATTCTGCTGGGGGCTGTTTCTTCTCATACGAGAAGGTAGAGTTAGTCAGAAGTGATCAAATCAAAGCATTTTGGCTTATATGGTAGTTGTAAATGTGGTACTGTCCTTTCTGTGTTGGTTGTCTATAAAGGAGATCTTTTGGAAAAGTCTTTGGAGGTAACCCATTTTGGAAGTCCCATTTCCTTCAGATACCTCTACCTAACCTGAATCTTTATCTCCTGTTTTGTGCACAATTATTTCCGCAAATTCTCTCTTACCTTTTTCTGTTGTTACTGTTAATCTAAGCCTCACAGTCCCTTCTCCAAGTTCAGCTATTTTATGGTCCTTTGCATCAATTCCACCCTACCCCCCAAAATTGATTTAGCAAAGATCTGTGTAATGTCACTGGCCATTTTTCAGTATTGTTCCCCTTTTGAGGGTTTTGTGGACACATGCAATCCATGGCACACACTGCAGATATTTTTTGTCCTTTTATTGACTGTGGTTTTGGCATTCCTTTTTGTCTCCTTGCTACTTTTCAGGCCAGGAAGAGATTTTATGGTATTCAAAAAGTGCTGCAAGTTGTCAATAACAATAAAAATGATGATGATGATGACATCACATATTTGCTTCCACATATTTTTTCATTAGTGTTAGTTAGTCCTTATACTTAAGGTAATTGTACCTTGTGGACCAAATTAAGGGGCTGCATACTCCTCACAAACTGGCTTTGGATTTGCATTCTTTCTTTGTCTTTTCTTATTTTTTTGGTCATCATGGTTTAGACAAAAGAAGAAAAGAGAAAAGTAGTTTTGAAAAATCAGATTAAAAACACTGAATCAATGCAAAAGCTGTATGAAAATGCAATTCAAAAACGTCTAGGAGCTCTGTTCTGAGCAATTTTATGTTGTTTTGAACATTTGTTCACAATTCTTAATTTTCTTTTTCAAAATGATAATCACTTTGTCACATCTGAAGATGGGAGTTAATTGAATAAAAACTTCACAAAAGAGAATGCAAAAGAGCATGTCTTAGGCTCAATGGCTAAAACACCTTAAACACTTTAAACCCCACCCCTTAACTGCAGACCAGCTGAAATCAGTTATGTATTCCATTATCAGTTATGTAATCAGATGTGTATTTTCAATTTTATTTCTCTACTTTAAGCTGATACTTTATAAGCCTATTGGTATCTGTTGCATTCTCAATATACAGTATATATGCATATGGAAGATGATGTATGCATTATTACTTTTATATATTTAAAATTTCAGAAGCATTTTCTAAAGCTTTATGAAATAGAACTGCTACTGCATTAATACAGTAATAAACTATCTAATGCAGAGAATTTAACTAAGCATTTAAGTCTCTATAATGAGCCATAGTGGTATAGCTGTTAGAATGCAGTATTGCAGACTATTGTGCTGACTGCCAGCAGTTTGATTTTTACCAGGCTCATGATTGACTCAGCCTATAAAATGGGGATCCAGACAGTGAAGGGCCACTCGGCTTACTCAGTGCGCCCTCCAAGGCCGTCGCCAATATTTTTGCTTCGGAAACGAAAAATCACCGAAAATCGCCAAAATCTTGCTCACGTGAGCGTCCTCACACAAGGTTTTGCTTGCTGCGCATGCACAAAAGTCAAATCGTGCGGGGGGGGGGATGCATCGGGGGCACACAGCTGTGCATTCATCCCGGAATTTCCTACTGGGACAGAGTACCTGACTGCACTGACTGCTGCCCACCACAGGATCCAGATTGTTGGGGGCAATATGCTAACTTTGTAAACTGCTTAGAAAGGACTCTAAAGCCCTGTGAAGTGGTATATAAGCCTAAGTGCTATTGATATTGCTATTTATTTCATCAAGTACAGATTCTGTTTTTTTTAATTATTTTGTCAGTTTTTCTTAATGCAAAATTGGATCGATATTTTAAAATCTTTTGTCACATTTTGAGTAATATTTATAGTTTATTATTTGTGGAAGAAAGTGCTTTTATAGCTTTGCTCATTCTGTTGCTAAACAGCTAATATTTCAAGAGGTTTGTTTTTGACATAAATCATGAGTAAAGACCATTGATAACATGAGAGGTTAAAAGAAAAAAATCTAGAGATCGTGAATTCAAGTAATCTGCTGTTTTAAAAGCTATTTTAACTGCATATATTTAAATAATGATGAAACTCCATCTAGAAAAACCAGCACATAATACCTTTAGTAGAAATTGGGGTGGGGTGGGTGAGCAATAAAATATAAAATGGCATGTGAATTATTTGCTATCGATGTGGCTGTCAAATTTCCTTATAGGATAATGATGGCAAACCTATGGCATGAATGCCACAGGTGGCATGCAGAGCCATATCTGGCGGATACTCTAGCATGTGTTACCCTAGCTCAGTTCCAATGTATATGTGTGTGCCAGCCAACTGTTTTTTGGCCCTGTACAGAGGCTCTGGGAGGGAGTTTTTGGCTTCCAGAGAGCCTCCAGGGCAGTGGGGGAGGGCATTTTTGCCCTCTCCCGCCTCCAGGGAAGCCTTTGGAGCCTGGGGAGGGCGAAACACGACCCTACTGGGCCCATCAAAATTTGGGAAACAGGCTGTTTACGGCCTCCAGAGAGCCTCTGGGAGGTGGGGCAAGCTGTTTTCACCCTCCCCAGGCATTGAATTATGGGTGTGGGTACTCGTGCATGTGCGATAGCGTGCACTGCACGCACACTGTTTTGACACCCGAGGGGAAAATGGTTCTCCATTACTGTTATAGGATATTTGTCCTGATAGAAACCTGTCATCGGCATTTTACAACTAATTTAGTGACAGGATAAAATTTTCATTATTATTTATCTCAAAGATACAAGTTTTTATCAATAAATGTTAGTTATATAAATACTTACTAAGTTCCTTTTCTCAAGAAAACAATTGTCAACAACCAGATCAAATGATATTCCTTACATACAGTTAAATGGTCATATATCATTGTATATAGTCTTTCTTCTTTTAATTGGTAAATCATTTTATAAGTAGGATACTTGTTAAATACTGGCAGCATTTTAGCAAAACTAATTTAAAATAATCCCTTTGCTTGTATTAGCTGTGATTAATGTTACTGATAATGAATAATTGTTGGGCCGAAGAATTATAGAACCTGTTGAAGTAGAATAATCATTCCTGCAGCATGACAAAATTTCTAACTTGTTTTTGGAAACTTGTGTTGGCTGATTATGTGAAACGTAGCATTACTATTTGATTTAGATTGTTGAAATAAACTTTCCTTACCTTACAACTAGATTTAAAATGTGTGCATTCAAGACAGATCATGTCTTGGTAACTACACAGATAGATTTTCTCCAGGATAAATTTTGCAATGATTATAAATCATTTGAATTAACTCATTTAGCTTGCAGTGGAATTAAGCCATTTTCTTATTTTACAATACCATATAACATGTTTATTAATATGATATTTCGATGTGATTTCTCTCATAGTTCTTGCTGATCACTTGCTGAGTAGATATAAACAAGATATATGATGAGATGAGATGAGATGTGAACAGCAGTTCTGTGTTGTGTGGAAAATGTTGGTGTTTTTAAGTTCTCTTAATATTACTGAACATTTTAAGAGGTCTTCCAGTACGTCTAGGATAGGTGCATCAAATAGCATACATCTTTTTTCAAACAATAAAATGAAATGAGTTTTAAACAGAGAAGCATTGAGTGAAGGGGTAGACAAATCCATCCTTATCCCAGATGTGCCATTCCTTCCGGTCATGGTCTGCTCCACCCAAATCTCCAGCTGTTCCCAATTTTATACCCTAGCTTTAAAATTGGAAATGAGTGAAGCCAAGAGAGAAGTGATAGGTTTTAGTGGGCAATGGATGATTTAAAAAAATTGACGCAGAATCTCGATCTTTTCTACCATTAATCTACATGGAAGTATAAGATTTTACACATTTTGCAGGGACACACATCTTTATTCTCAGGTAATTGTATTATATTTTCATGTGAATGTTTATGCATGCAGCAAGACTGCACAGATTAAGATTAGAATGGGCATGCACAATATTAAAAGCAGCTTATATTTAAAATAATTTTACCTATGGGCTGCAATTCTTTTTCCTTTTTTAATTTTTTTTTAAAGTCTTTTCAAGAGACACTAGTTCTGCAGTTGGGTTTGTATGAGTAGTCAACTGATTCTTACTTAAGGATAGATTTGAATATCTTCTGTATGCCGGGATAAAAATATTATACTACTGAAGTGTAATATTTTTGAGAGAATTATGTATGTTTACCCCTGAGATTCAATTTTAATCAGGATCAAATGAAACCTTAAAAATTATAGAATACAAAAACACAGTTTAAATAAAAGAAATGGATCAATTCTTTCACTGATGGGCCTTGTCTAAATTAAATATAGGAATCTAACATTGTATTTAATATTTAAAGCATTACACAAATTGTCAGGTAAGCAAAAACTTTCAGTATTACAGGAAGAATGTGATAAGGAAAGTTGTTTTGAATAGCATTTTGAATGCTAATTCAACTTTCTCCTCTCCATGCAGATTACTACAAGAGAAGACACACTTTCAAAACAGGAAACAACTATCAAAACCGAACTGGAGCCTGAAGCATTTAGGCCAAATCTTAGTGATCCCAGTGAACTGTTACAGTCGGATCAAATTGAAAAGGTATCTTATAGAAAGTGTGATCTGGAAGGAACTTTCATTTCCAAAATTTGTGAATACTCTCTGGTAATCTATTCTGACTCCTGTTTGACATCTTATATCAGGGGTATCAAACTCAAGGCCCAGGGCCCAAATCCAGTCCATATGGTGCTTAGATCTGGCCCATGGGGCCAACCTGGAAACAGCTAATGACTGGCCCACGGTTCATCTGCTGACGAAAATGGAGCTCCATTTTCACAGGCAGAGGACTGCAGGAGGCCGTCGCAGCCGAAAATGGAGCTCGGGAACCTGTTTTTGTTGAGAGCACGCTCGGGTTACTACAGGCGCCTCTGACACGAATGATGTCGAGCTGGCTATGGCCACACCTCCCCCCCACCCAAGGTCAAACATAACTCTGATGCAGCCCTCAATTAAATTGAGATTGACACCCTTGCCCTACATAATGCATTATTTACCTTAACACAGTATGTGAACAAGGCCAGATAAATAAATGCAAACACTTCTGGCTGTTGGCTTGAAGTTTCCTTTTGTTGAAATATAGTGTACAGAACTGCATATAGAGCAGTACTGAACCAGCAATGTTCAGGAAAAAACTTAAACCCAAAAGATTTTGCACCATGGTGGCACAGTGGTTAGAATGCAGTATTGCAGGATAATTATTCCCACTGCTAGGAGTTTGATCTTGACCAACTCAAGATTGACTCAGCCCTCAATCCTTCCGGGATCAGTAAAATGAGGACCCAGTTTGATGTAGGCATTATGCTGACTCTGTAAATCACTTAGAGAGTGCTGTATATAACTTTGAAGAGGTATACAAGTCTAAATGTTACTGCTATTGCTATTAACAAATGAAAACACACCAGTACATACACATCCTGTAAGCTCTACTTTCTATAAAGAGCAAAGCATCTGAAAAAAGCAATGAAAGTTACTTAGTAAACAGAGAAATAGTTGCTATATTTGGACAAAATTAACAAAATTAACCACCCTGAATCATATGAAACCATTCCTAGGAACCAGTATGGCTGCTTTTTGGTGTTTTTTTTTAAAATTGCTATCCTTTTCTCCTGTCACTTACTCTTGGCCACAGCAGTGGGAAGAACCAGGTGGCTTTATTTTTGTAGATATAATTTTTATTACAATAAAACCTATTACAAATTAAACAAAGATAACAGAAATTAGGAGCAAAAAGTACAAGGGATGAAAAGGAAAAGTAAGAATATAACTAAAAATAAAGAAATACATTAAAAAGTGGCTTCTAACCTTCATCATAAGGATGAATCACAAGTATAAATTTAGTGTCTCTTCATCTCCTCCAATTCATCTTCATTCCATATCCCATATCTTCTCTATAACTGTCCAAAGGAATGCATTGATTGGTCTAATATTAGAAGCACTATTAATAAATGAAGCATGAAATGAATGACCTTAAAAATTATGAAAACCCCCCCCCCCCCCCCCCCCACTATTTGGTCTAACATTTTACTTTAGTTATTCAATTTTTATTTTAAGTTAGAGATCTGAAACATTAAACATTTCATATTTGAATCATTGCATGTTTTGCAATCCAAAACAGTTGACTGTGATTCAAAGTAGTTTCTTCCAACCTCAGTACAAGTATCCCAATATCATCCAACCATTCCAGAAGCATTATCAATTCAAATAGTCTTGTTTCAAATTCAAAACAGGCCTTTTAAGATTGAAGAGAGTCTGTTTGAACTCAAAACACTTGAACATTTCCAAAGTCATCAAAACAATGTTGTAACTATTCTAGCAAGGATCAAACAGCTGTTTCAAAGTTGAAACAAAGCATTTCACACAAAAAAAATCACATTTGTAATCAAAAAACATTTCAGATTCAAACCTTTCTGTACATCATTATTATATGGTAAGTAAAGAAGCTTAACTTGGCTGTTGCAATTGTTTATTTTATGTTAAAGCATAAAACCAAAATCTGAATTGATCTGTTTAAAATGTACCTTTTAGGAATAGTGTTCTATCTGGAATAGAATAGAAATGTTAGTTGGATAGAGAAAACACGGTTCTAAATGAAACAGTTCTGAACTAACTCCAGTGCATAAAGCTGGATTTGTTAGTTGTAATCATGAGGAGATTATCTAAATTACAGCTTTAATTGTCCACAGAATCATTTGCAGATCTTAGAATAATCCTAGTGGATCCATTTTATTTGTATTAAGGGTTTTTTCTCAGTAACTGTTCTCTTGATGATGGAAAAAACTAAGGCTTATTAGTCCTTAAGTATTCCTCCTTGAACATTGGTCACAAGTATACCCAATAGGCTTCTAGGGCTTGGAAAAAATGAAGCAACAATGGAAAATATAATTCCTATGTATTTCAATAATGTATTTACTGCTTTTGTTTGTAAGCCCCCCTGGAAACAACTCAAGGCATCTTATATCAGGGGTGGGTTTTAACTTACCTTTATGTTTCAGAGTATAAGAAGCACCAGCGTATAAAACACACCTAGATTTTAGAGGTGGAAAACAAGGAAAAAAGTATTCTGAACCAAATGGTGTAGTAATATATCATTTAATAAAGCATCAGTGTAACAGAATACATTTTACAAACATGTATACTTTTTATAACCATGTATACTTCTTACAAACTTCAAACCTGACAGCTTTAAGACTAGTGGACTTCAACTCTCAGAATTCCTCCTCCAGTCATGCTAGCTCAGGAATGGGAATTGAAGTCCACAAGTCTTAAACTTTCCAAGTTTGAATACTCTCCCACTTCTAACCCCGGGGTCTTCAAACTTGACAGTTTTAAAACTAGTGGACTTCAACTCCCATAATCCCTCCTCCAGTCATGCTAGCTCAAGAATGGGAGTTGAAGCCCACAAGTCTTAAACATGCCCACTTTAAGACTAGTGGACTTCAACTCCCAGAATTCCTCCTCCAGTCATGCTAGATGGGGTAATTAAAAGGCTAAACCAGTCTTATGTTTGTGAAAAAGGTGCCATTTTTTGCCCATTGTTTCACAAAAATTGGGTGGGCAGAGAGTCTGGGAAGCCTTTAAGGAAGCTCCTGGTGCTGAGGGGATGGCGAAAACAGCCTCGTTTTTGTGAAAAACAGGCCAGTTTTTGCCTTCTTTTTTTTTTTTTTACAAAAATTGGGTGGGCAAAGGGTCTGGGGAGCCTGCAGGCAGCTCCTGGATGCTGGGGGATGGCAAAAATGCACCAGTTTCTGTGGAAAAATTGGCCTTTTTTCCACAAAAATGGAAGCATTTTTTTCTTTCCCCCAATCCTCAGAAGCTCTCTTAAGGCTCTCTATACCCTTTGCCCACACCAAAATGGGCCCATTTTTGTCATCCCCCAGCACCCAGGAGTTCTCTGCAGGCTTTCCAGACCTTCTGTCCAAAAATGGGATGGAGGGGGGCAGCGGCAAGGCTTCAGGACAGCAAAGAAATGGCTGCATTCAGTGTATAAGATGCACTGACATTTCTATCCTCTTTTGGGGTGGGGGGATGTGTGTCTTATACTCAGAAAAATACAGTACCTTCCCTACCAGTTTGCAAATGTGAATGCACCTCCATACATGCTCTTTACTCACACATGTGCATTCCATGCATGCGCCCAGCCATAAAGAGCAGCATTAAATCCAGACAGTTAGACCAGTTTGGGCGAACCGGTAATGCAGACTGCAGGTGGGTATTCCCGGTTCACCCAAACCGGTCTGAACCGGTGGAGTATCATCTGTCTGATATACATGAAGAGACCTAAAAAAATAAAATAATACAATAAAAAGCATAATAATATAAACAGAAAGAGTTAAAACTAACCTTGAACCAGGTATTATTCAATCTCCAATTACTCCTTGAAAATATTTGTGGCTTTCTTAAACATTAATAGATTTGGAGATACCAGATTGCTGGCGGGAGATCTTTCTAGGGCGAACACAAGACTTTGGACATCTAGCCTGCTGTCTGTTTTTCAGAAAAAGCCCCAGTATATTTTTTCAGCTACGAGATATGCAGCAAATCTATTTGATAAATAAAATTCAGTTAGAATGGACAATCCTGAATGGTACTTTCAGTATGTCAAGTAGCTTTTAGTGATGTTAAGTACCGTGACTTGTAGTTTACAATTTTTCTATCAGATGCTATATGTTGCTGCATGTTGTTTGTACTTGCTGCAAGCTGTGACTTTTACTAATAAGAGAAAATACAAGGGCCATGTTAAGGTGAATACAAAAAGTTCTGATTTTTGTCTCATCCAAGTTGTTGCATTGTTTGTCAAAATATATGTAGGGTATTCTACACTACAATTTCAGTTTCTGTAGCAGTGTAATTTGAGTGGGCTAGGTTTAAGCTCCGTAACCACAAAGGACAAAACACAAAACCTAATACTCTTCTCCTAAAAGTAATTACTTGGAAATAAAACCCAGATAATTTCAATAGAACTTAAATCCTGGTAAATTATTTAATATAGCAAATTCATTTTGCCTCCGTATAATGTAAGGATTGAAAATGTTGCTATAAAGCATCAGGCATTTATAAGATTTAGTATAAATATTAATTGTTATTTTTTTGTATGTTTAACAACACAACATGTTTTCTCCCTGTGAATTAAAACCCTTTCTAGGTTAATCACTTTGTTTAATGCACATGCCTCACTTACCGCTGTGTTTCTTTAGATGACAAAACAGCTCCCTCCTCGAACTATTGGCTATCCATGGACTCTTGTCTACAGTACTGCAAAGCATGGCATGAGCTTGAAGACTTTGTACAGAACTATGGCAGGCTTAGACACACCAGTGCTGCTGGTTATCAGAGACAGTGATGGACAGGTATGTAAATTGCAATGTTCACTTTCTTTCCTTTGCTCCCCAGTTTCCCCATAACAAAACTTAAATTTTAAGACAACTTAGCTATCATACAGGAAAGCTCAATGTTATTTTAATATTTTTAAGTAAAAAAATAAAACTCAGTATAGCAGGCTGATCATAAATAGAGTGCAAAACATCTATAACATTTTAAATGAGCATTCCTTCAAGTTGAACTCAAGCCATGATGGCCCAGTAGCTGTTGCCACACACACATATATAGTATTCTTAGCAATAAGACCAAAATGGTTTTCACTGCCCTTCCTTTTGGTACTTTAAAAACAAAGTAATTTCAGTGCAGTAGATTTAACTGAATACTTGATTGCAAAAATATAAGTATTACTATTTTTACAGGGGGAAAATAATTCAAATCAATCTTTCTCCACAGATGTGTTAATCTACAAAAATATCAAGGGATTGGTTCCCTTTATAATAAGCATATAGATTATTTTTGAAGGCCTGGATATATTCTACATTTCTATAGTAATATTTAATATTAGAGACAAGGTGGGTTGCCATAAAACAAGTAGGGGGATGCGGGGGCTCACATGGTAAGAACACTGGGCCTGCGCACTGCTGAGATTGACAGCTCGCTTCCCATGAGCAAATAGACCGCTTAGGGACAAAAAGGAACCTCCCCCTTTGCCTACTGGCATTTAGGCGTCCCACTGGTAAAAAAAGCACCGCCTGAAAAAATTCGTTTCACAGAGGCAGGCAGCCATCGGTGATCCCTGGCTAACACATGTCATGCATGAATAAATAAATGAATAAATAAAGTTTTCAGGAAGGGATAAATTTGACAAATAGTACAACCAGTTAGAGATTATTTATGCTGTTGTGCTGCTACAGCTTGACTTCATGTGTGTGTGTTTGAAAAGTCTGAATCCAATGCAGAATGGGAAAGTTTAAGATAATTTTAATTCACGCAAGCAGAAACATTTTTGTCTTCCAGTTTTGGAGCTGGATGGGTTCCTAAAAAGAGCAGTAGAGGAGAAATATTGGTATTTACTTTAGGGGAAAGATAGTTGAGGAATATTACATTTCAATTTTTTTCTCAAATGAGAGCAATCCTTATGATTTATCATCTCTATTGCATCTTGGGATGGTTGGCACTAGTGTGCCTCTCGTCCCCTGTCCAATTGTCTTTCCTTTATCTCATATCTCATATATATTTTATTCCTTTCATATATCTTCTCCTCTATTTTTACATGTTATCTTTATATATATTACTTCATGTCTATTCTCTTCCATATTTTTTTTTTATAATAAGGGTTTTTTAGTTGTTTTTATTAATTGGATTGTTCATGTTGTTTTACCACTGTTGTTAGCCGCCCCGAGTCTACGGAGAGGGGCGGCATACAAATCCAATAAATAATAACAATAATAATATGTATTGTGTATTGGACAAATGAATAAATAAATAAAAAACATTGTGGGGAAAAGAGATGTATACAAAATCAGAAAGGAGGCTTCATAGAGAAAGCTCCATGTCAAAACAAAATGCAAAACAGTTTACAGGAAAGCAAATTCTTGCTATCTGTTAGAAATTAGGAGCAGTTCAGCAGTGAATCAGTGATGCAGCTTCTATTTGTTGGATACATAATGATGTAATGGTTAAAGTCACCAGGCTAGAAACCAGAAAACCGTGAGTGCTTCTCCTGCCTTAGGCATCAAGCCAGCTGAGTTACTTTGAGCCTCTCAGTCTCAGAAAGAAGATAATAACCATTTCTGAATTCTTGCCAAGAAAACTGCAGGGGCTTGTCCAGGCAGTGACCAGGAGGCAAAACTGATTTGAAGCTATGCATTCATATGTGTGTGCATGTACACACAAAAACACACATCTGTTGGATCTATTTACACAAAATGCTGCTCAGTCACCTGATGTTTCTGTTTGGAATTCTGCAGTAAGCAGAGAATTGAGCTTGACACCAAAATAACTCAGTCAAATTCTCTTTACCGTCACTATAATCACATCAAACTATCACTCAAACTCTTTTAGAGCAATTCTTTTTTAAGAACAGCCCACTGATTCATTCTTTCAAACTCTTCATTCTTATTAGATTTTGTTGCGTTGGTAATTGAGCATTTACGCCTAAGACTTCACACAAATGGATACTTCTCTTCCTAATAAAAATAGCAGACAACCATGAATTCAAACGTTGAATTGACCTAAAATAGCACAAAATAGTCTAACAAGCCTTAGATCAGAATTTCAAAAGCAAAAAAGAAATGGTTTCCATGCATTGAATGAAAAGGAAGAGTAGCAGGAGTGGAAAGTCATTGTTCACATGAGACATGCAATAGCCGGCAATATCCCTGCATTCCTCCCCCCTCCCCCCATAACTCTTTTCTTAAATAATTGGAAGGCATACTGAATCAGTCAAACTAGACTGATCTCTATCTGAAGTGCAATCAGACTGTGCTGACTCTGTTCTGATGATTTTCTATCTAAATGCACTAGTCCTGCCTTTCCCACCTGACAATGTTTACCCCAAGAACATTGGAACCTGATTTGGCAAGAACAGAGCAACTATTAGAGATGGCAGCCAGCTACAGCTTGTTCAAATGTTTGTGTTAAGAATTACATCTTGTTAAAGGAGTTTTCTACTCTTATGTTTGCTGAATTAACTGCCATCTGGAATCCTTTTCAATATTTTAGTAGAACTTTTTAATCTACAACAAAAATTAAATTCCATTAAATACCTTGCTTTTGCTTTGAACTTCATGAAATGAATAGAATTAATTCCTGATAATTTCATTTAATCTAATCATGTTCACAGGATAGGTTTCCTATATATTATGCATAAAAGCAGTGGACATGTCATGCTTTCTCTGGACTATTTTTATTCTTTTCTTTAGATTTTTGGAGCTCTCGCTTCTGAACCTTTTAAAGTGAGTGATGGGTTTTATGGCACAGGAGAAACCTTTCTTTTTACATTCTGCCCAGAATTTGAGGTAAGCACTTAGGGGGGGAAAATCTAAATTATTTAGATAATATATGTGAGGTTACATTATTTATGACTCTAACCATTTTATGTTGCAATGAAATTATTTAAATTCCAGTTAAAAATAAGCAGAATCACATTTTTAATAGTGAGGCCTATTGTTTAGAATTTAGATTGCAGTTGCAATGAAGAATTACCTTATATTTTCCCATTAATTAATTGTCCAGTCGTAAAGATATTATAAATAAACATACACAGCCATAAAACTAATGAAGAATGGCGATGAACACTACAAAACAATTAGTGGTAAACTTTTATAAATCCTGCTCTTATCAGAACATCAGAGCTTCTATAAATTACTAATGGGCAATTAGGATTACTTCATGATTCACTGAATTTAGGGAGCTAGGATAGAAATTCAGGTGATAGATGGAATTTCAATATATTGAAATAAGTTTAGTTGGCTATCACAGTGAATCAGGGCATTCTTTATTGTAACATTTTAACAATAAATAAAGTTTCTGGATTTTTCTGAAGCAGAATTTAATGATGATGTCTTATGATGTTTGTTGTTCTTTTACCAATAATTTCCTTTCATCTGTGTTCGCCTGTCTTTTATTTTCCTGACCATTAGGTCTTCAAGTGGACTGGAGACAATATGTTTTTTCTTAAAGGAGACATGGATGCCTTGGCTTTTGGTGGTGGAGGGTTAGTAGTTGTTCATCATTTTTCTTCATTCTGATAAAGTGTTTTGATGCAACATTGGTATGCTGTGATACTCTTTGAGTTCCTCGTATATAGATTCGAAGTATCTTCATGCCCACATGTTTTTCTTTTATGTACACGGGGAGCATATGCACCAAAGACAAATTCCTTGTGTGTCCAATCACACTTGGCCAATAAAGAATTCTATTCTATTCTATTACTTTATGGCAGCCTCTTGTCAATGGTGGCATTTTTTTCTTGAAGAAGTCTGAAAGGCCATCTTTTATTTTTTTAAATATTTATTTATATCCCAGCTTTATTATTTTTAGAAATAACTTAAGGCAGCAAACATACCAATATTCCTTCCCTTTCCCTATAAGGTAAATTGGGCTGAGAGGGGACTTGGCCAAAGTCACCCAGTCTGTTTTCATGCCTAAGGGGTTGTGGAGGGGGGGGGGGGGGGGCTAGAACTCACTGTGTCCTAGTTTCTAAGTAATCACTATCGGACTGGCTCTTAGTTGGTGTAGTCTGTCTTACTTGGTTATTAGCAAGATAAAAGCAGGTTATTTTGGGAGTTAGAACCCAGTTTTTAATGCAAAGCCAAAATGTGCTTTTCTTGGCCCTATTTCTATTCACCCTGCAGTCTCGTGGCTTAAATGTGTTACTACTGATTAACCACAAATAAGATTTTGGTTTTATTCATTTATTATAACATTTCCATGGCAGATCCAGTTTGCCTTTGTGCATGTGCCATGCTAATATGAGACTGTTAGATCCAGGCTGAACAAATCCAGATGATCCTAGATGCCAGGAAAATTTGTTGATTTAAAATCTGACCTACATTTGAAATACAGTAATGGGAAGAAAATTATTTTTAATATCTGCCAAACTAATTTTTTTCACTGCAGGGGAGAATTTGCTTTATGGCTTGATGGAGATCTCTATCATGGAAGAAGTCACTCTTGTAAAACCTTTGGGAATCGTACACTTTCTAAGAAAGAAGACTTCATTATACAAGATATTGAAATTTGGGGCTTTGAATAAGTATGAACTGTTAAATACTACAAAAGTTTGTCCCAAACCTGATACTGATTAATGCAGCTCAGAAAACCCTTAAAGCAATATAATGTAGCTTGTTTTGCAATGCCTTTCTACATTTTCTGCAGGACCATCAACATGTCTTTCACATCAGCATATTGGAGTTCAACTGACTCTTCAGATTTTATTTTCATGTTTGAAAGTTACAAAGCTTTCAAATCATAATTGATTATGTCTTTATGAGAGCCAGGTATTTATCATCATGTCATTCACATATCAATTTATTAGTTCTCATTCTCACAATTCATAAATTTATTTTACTTCTGTTTTAAGTATTTCATTGAAACAACATTTAAGCAACATAAAATCTAATTGAGTTATATTGTATGTACTTGGCCTAAGTCCTGGCTGTTTAGTTCAATTAGACATCACCACATCTTTAGTTATGTCATGAATTGGTATCTCTTGTATTTTACTGTTGAAACATAGCTGCCCTATTGATTGTATTGAAGCGATTTGCACATGCCATTAACTGATCTGCAGGCTTGGGACAAATGATGGGCAAGGATTCAGCTACGTGATCAAGATATATAATACAGCAATGAGCAACTGGTAAAGTAAGCATAATGCAGTGAGTAATTCATAGTACATATAATACCTTCTTATTGCTAAAGCTATGAAACAGACGCGTTTTTCCAAACATATAATATGCATCAAATTTATGCGTTTGTGTGTCTGTGTGTATATCTACATATGCACAAACATACATAACACACCACTCTGTTTTATAGTTCTTCTGTTGTAGCCTTGTAGCACATCCTCTCCAAGAATTGCTCCTATCCAAACCAGAAAACAAAATGTGATGTTTTTCTCTTCTTTTGAGTGGATCTGTGTTGTAAAACTGCAATTTGCACCAGCTCTGATGCAATGGGGTAACGTACTCTAGATAGACATCATAACTCAGTAGATGTGTTAATATGCAAAATTTACTGTTCTGTGACCTCAAAGCAAAAAGAAAAAAAAAAGAAAAAAAAGAAAAGTTATAGTAAATCAGTAGCTCTTGTCCACTTTTGTAGAAAAACTAAAAAGCCATTGTGGCAATAGCAACAGTTGTTTCAAAGCTTATATTCTATGTTTATGCAAAAGAAAAATAATTTAAAAATGCTGTTAACTGTGACAGTGAATGACTTTGTGCTGAAATCTCAGCTATTCTATTTCAAATGAATATTGTATATATTAACTTGTACATTAATGTTTAAAAGTAGTTTTTGTTATTTTAGAGGGGGGGAGTATTGATTGATGGGTTGCTTCTAGCACTTTAAATTATTCTAGCAATGGAATAAAAAGCCAAATGGCTTAGCTCAAATAATTAGCTAGTTGTATAGAATGTTACTAGTACAAGTTGTTTCAGAATTATCTGGGGAATGCTTACTGCTGTGGTAATGGAAAAGAGAATATTTTATCCTACAATATGCTCATGCTTTATATTGCTAAAAAGATACACAGCATTGTTTTCTGTCTCAATGTATAGCTCTTTAATCCTATTAGTAGAATATATGTAGATTCAATGTTTACAGACAAAAGGAAATGTAAATAAATTAAAATAGCTTCAATTAATTTCCCCTCTTTTGGTCTTCCACAGCAGTGTTATTGTCTTTGTGGGTTTACTAACTAAACAATCCTGTGATGGATTTAAAATACTATACAAAGCAAATAAATCTAAATTCATGTAAATAAACTTGAGTTGGGCTTTATTTAGAAATATGACCATTTTGTAATTAAAAGGTTGAAAGCATTGAATCATAGCCAAAATAATAGTAGTGTTGAACCATGTTCCTGCTAAAAATTTCTGATAAAAAATTGGATGTTTTTAAATATTGTTACAGAGCTGTTTATTAATTGGTAATTCACTTTGCCATGTGATGATATGGGAGTTGCTACTAAAATGTACATTAAAGTTGTATAGAAATTTCAATATATAATACAGAATGCCATTTGCCAGGTAAGGCAGCTTTTGTCCCAACTTTACCCATATCAACTTCCTTCCAGTAAGAAAAATCAAAATGAGCTACTGCAGCTATAAAATAGAATTAGAATCCTTAAGCTTCAAGAAGCATTAAAAATTCTACTACTACTAAATGCTACATTTTACTAACATTTATTCAGAAAAAAATAATATATTACTGCCTTGGCATTAAAAAAATGAAATATTTTCCATCTCAAAAAAGTCATTAAATTTATTTAATTCTTTTTCATTCATCCCCTTATATCAATTGAATTTGCAGTGCATTTCACTTCTTGTTAATATAAGTAAGATTTTGAAATGGATTTCATTCTTATATTTTACAGAAACATTTAATATATACAGCTTAAATTAGACCAATTAATGATATAAACTACTCAGTGAACTTTCATAATCCAAATATTGAAAAATAATTAGCAGACATAAAAACCTAAAATAATATCCTTGTCCTGGGAAAGCAGCATTTTTTTAAAATTACATTTTTTTTCAAATTTAATTATTTTATCTAATTGGTAAGCTAAATCAAGCTTTTATTCTCAATCTCTGGATGCAGGAAAGTTTATTGATTAAAGGTAAAATGTTATTTGCCTATAACAAACTTCCTTTATAATGCTATTAATATTTCACAGCATTTAAGATTTTTGCGTATGATTTCTTGCAAGAGTCATATTTTTGATACTTGACTGAAAAAAACATTCAAAAGCTATACATACTGGCATGCACATATACTGATATTTGCCTAGCAACTTTTAAAATAAATTTACCATTGTCTTGACACAAAATCATATATATTTTCTTCTGTAAGAAGATTCAGGATCTTTCACTTTGAAAGACAACATACCATATCAAAATGCAATTCTTTTCAAGGTTCATCTAACACTAGGACCCCAGTTGGCTCTCTAGAATACCTGACTTAATATCTCCAAGGTTCTGTTTCCTTCAACTAATAACTTTTTACATTTGTAAATTAATTTTAAAAATTAGAATGCATATTGTAATGCAGAAATGATATCTTCAAGCATCATTATCATTAAACTATTTTAGCAGATAAAAATTACAGCCTATTTATTTATTGATTTGATTTGATTTGATTTGTATGCCGCCCCTCTCCGTGGACTCGGGGCGGCTCACAACAAACATAGAATACAAAGTAAAACAATTTGATCCAATTAATTACAGTTAAAAGACTTAAAAAAACATCCTACAAACTTAAAAAACATTCAATTTATCACTCACTCAATAAGTCACTCTAAACACATTCGTTGGTCGGGGGGGGGAGATCTAATGGCTCCAGGCCTGGCGGCAAGATGAGTTTTCAAATAATATTATTATTATTATTATTATTATTATTATTATTATTATTATTATTATTATTATTATTATTATTATTAATTAGATTTGTATGCCGTCCCTCTCCATAGACTCGGGTAACTCAGTATCCTGCTCAGAAAAAGAAAAATACTGTTCATTAAAGAGGGGATATAAATTATATTCTGTTTGAGCAGATGCTGGAGATGGTGAGAAATGTTGTAAATTAATTCTTTATATGTGGGTATATTACCATGGGAGCCATTTTGAGAAGAGCCAATCTCTGAACACCCACAAGAAGTTTGGACATTATCCCTTGTGCCCCTAACTCAAAAAAATGGCATCCCCTTATCTGAAAGCTACTTTACACATCTTTTAAGTAATGGCAATTGGATTTATTATAAAGAATTACAGTGATCTCTCGATTAGCGCGGGGGTTACGTTCCAGGACCTCCCGCGCTAACCGATTTCCGCGTTATACTGGATGCGGAAGTAAAAACCACCATCTGCGCATGTGCGCCATTTTTTCATGGCCGCACATGCACAGATGGTGGAGTTTGCGTGTGGGCGGCGGGGAAGACCAAGGGGAGGTTCCTTCAGCCGCCCAACAGCTGATCTGCTCCGCAGCGCGGAAGCAGCGAGGAGCCGAAGATGGGGTTTCCCCGTTGCCGCGCTGCGGAGCGGATCAGGTGTTGGGCGGCTGAAGGAACCTTCCCTTGGTCTTCCCGCCGCCCAGGCAAAGGGGAAACCCCAAGATCACTTGCCGCTTGCCGTATTGCAGCTTGGAGCCTTGCTTCGCCTCCTTCGCTACAATACGGCAAGCGGCAAGCTGCCTGGGCGGCGCTGGGGCCATGCGGAGCCGCTCATCTAGGGGGGCGTGGACCGGCAAGGTGCCCTCCGCTCTCTCTCTTTCTCTCCCTGTTACCGGTGTGGTATAAGAGAGAGAAAGAAAGAGAAAGGAGGGCGACTTGCCAGTCCATGCCCCCCTGGATGAGCGGCCCCGCATGGCCCCAGCGCCGGACTCCGTTGCCGAACGCCGAAACCGGAAGGGGCGAGGTGGGGGGGGGAGAACGGGAGGCTCAGCATTCCGTCAGTCGCAGCGCTGGCTGTCAACTTTTCTTTTTAGCACTGGGGAGGCAAGTCAGCTCCTGCCCAGTTTTAAAAAGAAAAGTTGACAGCCAGCGATTGTTCCGCTGCCGCCAGCATGGCCTGGCTGGCAGCGGAAGATGTAACGGAGCCCACGGGGGATTCGCCTTCCTCCCACCCGCAGCCGAGACTGATCGTGGGCTCCTTCGCAACCTCGGAGAGCTTCCAGGGCATGAAAGCTCACGAAAACCAGGAAGCTCTCCGAGGTTGCGAAGGAGCCCACGATCAGTCTCGGCTGCGGGCGGGAGGAAGGCGAATGCCACAGGGCTGGGCTCGGCTCCCCCCTCGGCTCCCCCCCTTACCAGCCCCGCCGCGGAAGGCTCCATTCTGTTCCCTGCCGGCCCGATTGAGCGGCCGGCGGTCTCCATTCAGGGAACCGGCACCCAGCGTCCCCACGCCGCCTCCACCTCCCGATAATGCGCCCGACCTCTGCCTCTCTCTTTCTCTCTCATATACCACGCCGGCAACAGGGAGAGAAAGAGAGAGAGAACTAGCGTGGACTTATTTTTTATTTTTTAATATTTTATTTTAATATTTTATTTTTTTAATTAATATTTTTTGAAAAACCGCGTTGCAGCGTTTCGCGCTAATCGAGACCGTGCTAATCGAGGGATCACTGTATTGTTATCACATGTCCATGTACCTCATCTCATTTTAAAGCAGATTTAATGAGCGAATATTTTCAAAATAAATTTCTGAAATATTGGCGTCTAACATTAATTAAAATCACTTAACATAGCCTTAATGTAAGGCTGGCAGTAATCTAAGCAACAGTTAGCAAGGTGCTGCCCAAAATGGGAGTTTACTAACTTCACAAATTTCCCCAAAAGGAATTCACTACCCTAAACAAAGCCACTATCCATCAGTACAAAATAGGAAAAGTATTTTTTCTGGGGGGGAAAGTAGGGTTGAATTGGGCGGGGGAAAGTTTGGTTTTTATCTTTCTCCATGGGTGCTTCAAAGTTTTTATTTGCTGGAGGTCTTCTAAACAAAAAGTAAACTGGGATTGATGAACCTAAAAGAGGGAACAACGACGTCAACAGCCTGGTTTGCCTCATGCTCCCAGTGCTAACTAGATCTCTGAAAAATCCCCAAGTGTCTAGTAAACACCTGGTCCATAAGGAACCATCATCTACATTCTTCTACATAGAAATCTTGCCAAATATCGTTAAACCAGATGCTACCCGCCCTGGCAGAAAAATCTATGTACTTAATAAACAATAACATAGAGGTGGAATAATATGGAGATGCTATAGTTAAATATTAATAGATAAGAAATTCTGAGTACCAATGAAAGTTTTGACACCTGTCGATCTATCAGATAAAATATTCTGAATACAAGGATGCCCTTTGGTTTATGCTGCGGAAAAAGACCTTATTCTAACAGAGTTATTAAAACGGCATCATCCCGCCCTTGCCACAACATTTCTCCCTCAAAGTCTAGCATTCTGTGTTTTCTGGCCCTCAGGAGTATTCCAACCACTTTATCTGAAATGTGAACGTATCTGTCAAAGAGATCACCAAAAGTGACTTGGATCTTGCCATCACGTCGTGGATGAGCCATTGTTCTGATGATGAAACACATGTCTCTCATCTCCCGGTGGATGTGGCCCTCTGCTCTCTTGGCCCGTTCTGCTGTCTTTGTGCCTTCTTTAGGATGACCATAGCCTTCATCTCCTTTGCGCAGGCGGGTGGCCATAGCGAGCTCATAGTCAAACTCCTCGCTGAAAGGGTTGAGTTTCTGTACCGTCACATGTTCATCAGCCCATTCTTCCCATTGCCCCTTTAGATTGTAGACAGGACTGTAATTCTTAGGCAGCTTGAGATCTTTATTGGTGCTGCAGAATAGGAAAAAAGGGGGAGAAAAAACAGCTGCTGAATAGAATGAGCCTTTAGTCAAATATACTGCTCAAAAAAATAAAGGGAATATTTAAATAACGCAATATAACTCCAAGTAAATCAAACTTCTGTGAAATCAAACTGTCCACTTAGGAAGTAACACTGATTGACAATCAATTTCATATGCTGTTGGACGCATTCAACTTTGTACAGAACAAAGTACGGTATTCAATGATAATATTTTGTTCATTCAGATCTAGGATGTGTTATTTGAGTGTTCCCTTTATTTTTTTGAGCAGTATATTTTGGTGGAGTTCATTAATCTGATTTACATCACAAACCACTAGGTGGCATGTTATCACTAATTCTAAATCACTTTATTTCCTTTGACTGTTTTCTGCTTCTTACCCGAAAATAAAAGCTGCTATTTTTGATTAGACCCATTCATTATAAGGGCAAAATAACACCATTCTCCTTAATTACATCTGCATGCCATGATTTGCTAAAAGAACTGAAGGAAATAAGGACAGATGGATTCTCTGATCAATCTAGTCCAGAAGGCTATTCTCACAGTGGCCAACCAAATGCACAAGAAATCCCACTAGTCTCCCAGCAGATTCCTTCAGAAGGAGTTCCATAGCCATCAGGTAAGAATTGATTCCCATAATATCCATAAACCAGTCTATTTCCTTTTTGAAGACAGGCTGGTAGCCATCACCAGATTTCATACCCCTTTTATTTTAGATAAGAAATATATTTTTTGCTGATTTTTCAGGATTCAATTTCATTGGGTGAATTTCACTCAATGCATAATTTTAAAAATTAAAATGCCTAAATGTCACATTTCTCATATGGAAACTTCCAGACTTTGATCATCTTAATTGTCTTCGTCTGGATCTTTTCTAATACCACTGTATTCTTTTTTAAGTAGGGCATCTAGAAGAATAAAGTGCTGTTTTAAACGTTAAAACACCCCTTTTGGAAAGCCCGGCACAATTTCTTCAAATAGAAATGCTTGGGTGTGCATATAGTCCTTTCTTCACTTCTCTATCCTGTTGGAAGAGTCTTCAGAGAAGGTGACAAATTAAAATTTCTGGCAGCAAACTACAAGAGATAATAGAATCATGAATGCTTTAAAATAATTGGGAACAAACTGCCTTAGAGCTTACACTTCTATTTATGAAAGCAAACTATTAGTTTGGTGTTTTTTTAGACTTCAGCATTTGCCTAAAAAAAGATGTGTGTGCTTTAAAAGTTATATTAATTTTAATGAGTTCACTGCAGAAGCCAAAAACTGAAAAAGCATGGAACTGAAAATTAAACTATTGGTAAGCAAAATCAGCACTGACAAAAAAGACTTTCATATGTCTGTCTATACTTTTATTTTTTGTTTAGTCTTAGATTGGGAGGGGGCATTAAGCTTGAATTCTTAGAACTTATTCAACACACTCTGTGTCTTAAGAAACTCACTTCTCAGAGAGCCTGTAGCCAAGATTAACAAGAAACTCATACTGCCTCTTTTCTTGATTCCCATCGTCTGATTCTCATTGGAAGTGAGCAGTCATGTTTATGGAATACTTAGAAATCACTACAGTATTCTTGATCTATTACTTTTGCAGAATGTACTTTATAGGATTGTTGAGTAGTATGAAGGTTCTATGGTATTTAGGTACCACAGGCTAATCACATGTAGCTTAGTTATTGAATGGATTACCTAACTAAATTGCGGTTCTTTGATCTTGAGATGTGTTGCTATTGGAATATATCCCAAGGGATGAATTGTTATTACACGTCCTTATCTTCCATTAGTCCATTAAAGTTTGTGGAATCAACAAACTGGAATCAACAAACTGGAAACTATTTGTCAAACAAATTCCAAAAGAGTATCATTATAAGCCCAGTTCAGGACACTAATCGCTCCTATACTTCTTCTTTATATCTTCAAGGACAATAACACACTTTAAGTATATATATTTTAATGAGTAACCAGGACAGTTGCCCACTCACTAAAAATCACAAGTCAATTTATCAGCCCTTTTAGACAGCTTGGCATGCTAACAAATGTCTGAGGTTCTGGATACTTTGAGAAATCTGCTTCCAAAGCATTTAAATTACTTCTTGGCCCCCGGTACAAGTACAGAAATATTGATCTCTCTGAACATAGCCAAGTTTGATTCCCCATCAATATGCATAGTCAGAGGCAGAGATGAAGAACAAAGAGTTGGGTGGGGTCAAGCTGACCTCAGTCTCCTCTTCCTCCTGACTGCAGGTCTCCATAGAGCAGGGATCTCCAATCTTGGTAACTTTAAGACTTGTGGACTTCAACTCCCAGAAAGCTGGCTGAGGAATTCTGGGAGTTGAAGTCCACAAGTCTTAAAAGTTGCCAAGGTTGGAGACCCCGACTATAGAGCATGTAGGTCTCTAACTGCTACTAGTTATTGTATCAGTGAGATGGGTGGGAAAGAAAGGAAGAGAGAGAGAATAAGAAAAGAGGGAGGAAGGGAGCAAAGGAAAGAAAGGAAAAAGAAGAGAGAGGAAGGGTAAAGGAAGAAAAATAAGGGAGGAAAGGAAGAAAAATTGAAAGGGAGAAGAAAGAAAAAGAAAGAACATTTCAATTAGTACTTTAATTCATTCAAGTGAAACACTATCATCCCCTTTCCATTTTACTTCCCTTTACAGTGGCTAAATTAGCACTGCTCTGTTTCCCAAAAGATTTCTTTACTGTTAGAATTATTGCATTTCTTATCTGAAACCACAAGCATTTGACTCGAATAGAAGGATTCAGATATACTAACTATAGAATGTAGCTAGTACAGTATTTTGTTTGTGCGTATTGTGTTTATATACATAGTAACGTTCTCCATCAAGTCTAATTCAAATTCCCAAATGAGAATATGTATTTGGTTTTTTTTTAAAGGAGAAAAGGACTCCTGTGAAAATATCCTGTTAGATTTCTGATATTTAATTGTAGGATAGTAAGTGGATATTTAGAATTCCCTACCATTCGTGACTGATTCTCTGCCTGATGTCTGCATTTTCTGGCTCCTATGCTTCAATTAAATCTTGATTAAATTAAAATAAGCAACCTATTACAGATATCAAAAAAGTCAAGATGGCAATGACATCTGGTTGACTGAAGCCCCCCCCCCCCTTTTAATTGTGTATCATATGAGTGTTGTGTGGGAAAGGGACCAGGATGGGTGCAGATGAAACATGCAGACATGAGTTATTTTAAAGAGATATGTTAGTTTCAATCGTCTTTTTCTGCCCGGGCAACCTGGGGGGCTTTTGATCAGTGGAAATGTGTACTGAAAGACCACACAAGCTCTGACATCACCACCACCTTCAACAATACAATAAGCTCAGAAACACCACCAAGACAAATTAAAAACAACCACAACAATACTCAAGCAATTACCGAATAAAGAAGCTCTTTATTATTAGCACTTTCATTCAAAGCAGAAAGGATTATATTTCAATCTGTTTGTTTTGGGTGGGGGGCAAATGTAGTTGAGTGACCAGCAGGCATAGACAGCTGGAGAGGAAAGAAATGAATAGTCCTCATCTCTTTCCAAGCAACTCAAAGCCATTTCCAACCGCTTGGAAGTAACTCCAAGAATTACGGGTTAAACATAGTTCAATCCACAGAAGGCGAGCAGAAAATTACTGGTACTCAATAAACAAAACTTGTATAGTTTTAAGTTACAATTAATATGCTAATTTACCTTTCTTCAGAACTACTTCCGAAGAAAGGTAAATTAAATGCTTACAATAGATAGGCAGAGAATTAGGTGCTTACAATAGATAGGCAGTGAATAGGTAGATGAATAGGTAGCTTTTGTGGAAGTTTAATAACTGAAGTAATATATTTGAAATCTATAACTATTTCAAAATATAAAAGGCTATGCAGAAAATAGTTTTTAAGCAGTAAGGTAACAAAATGACTCAAAACATGTCTTCAAACTCAACCAAATTAGAGTTCGGAGTTTAGGCTATTTTCCCCCCTCGTATTATATTTCTACTTTAGGGGTATCAAACTGGTGGACCACAGGCAGGCCACGCCCATCCCATGTTCACAAAGGGGAAAATGTCATGAAATATCACATGACGGCAATCTGACACTATGAGTTTGACACTTTTGTTCTACTTGGATCTCCAGAGGAAAGTATTTCAAAAATGGTTTACCAGAACTATGCTCAAAAACAGCCAAATGACAAATGCATCATAAAAAGAGCAAAAGATAAATTAATTAACTCTGGACAAACAATAAATATCCACATATATATAGATATACATTGTGTGTGTGAGAGAGAGAGAGTGAGTGAGTGAGTGAGTGTGTACTTGTTTTCTGGAGAGCCCCAGTAAGGGTTTGACCTCATTAAAAGGTTAGAAAGGTTCATCTGACCAGGCTTACATCACTGCAATGTTTGCATTTTATTTTTAGTGAGTAATTCATGCTAACCTGGACCAATTTCAGGTTAACTTGAATGAACCTTTGCTAGTACTGATATATGCTAAACCTCACCTTTCTAGAAGTCTTTGTGGACTATCAATGAAGCCATTGGACTTTGGGGAAACTTCCAACTGAAAGGTCTCCCAATGAAATTGTGCTCTCAAATACAGCAAGATATTTTTTCTGACTTGATATAGTTGCTTCTTATTTACTGGATTGCAGATCATCATCTGTTAACATATAGAAGACCCTCATATTCATCAAGCTTTTTTTGTTTGACCTTTACCTGATAGTTTGCTAGATAGATAGATTGATTGATTGATTGAATGAGTGAGCAGATTTGCCTTGGCTATTGTATTACCTAAAGTGCCTAACATTTGCCTCTGCCACTGTTCTAAAACAAGGGTTAAATGGTCTCTTTGCAGAAAAAAACCTATTCCAAATATAACTTCCTCGGTTTTTCTTTTTTAAAAAATTGATATAATTAAATATTAATGCAAGCAATTTTTAGATTGTGGCATGTTTTGGAATATATAAGGCATTTTTCATATTTAAAGGTTTGACCTCTTCCTGTATCTTTCCATTTTCACTTTCTACTCCTTCATTTTCTTTTTTGCTTCAGATGAAAATGGCTACTTAGAGATAATTGAATGCTGCTGCTATGGAGAAACCGCTCATCATCCCTTCTGTGGCCTATTTCTGCATGTTGACTCATCATTTAGAGCCGGCCTCCCATCACTTCCTCCATTAGTGTTCCACAACATTGACTAAGCTGGCACTGATTAGACCGTGACCCCTGAATACAGTTCCTTTTGTTGTGGTGACCCCCATCCATAAGTCTAGCGCCAATTCTCCCAACTGATGCTGATTTATGCTGATTGGCAGGAAGGTCAGAGGGTCACCTCCACTGTAAATGTCTGATTGGTCAGATTGTAAAAATATGTTCCAAGGCGCTAGAGTTGAAGCTTTAGTTCCTAACACAATGGGAAAATTGTCTTTTCCCAAGGTCTCAGGCGACCCCTGGGAAATGGTTGTTTGACCCCCAAAGGGATCCCGACCCCCAGGTTGAGAACCACTGGATTAGACAAAATCACATACTGATACAAGAAGTCATCAACTTCCAATGATTCATTTAATAACAGTTCGAAGTTACAATGGCACGGGAAAACGTAACTGATGATTGTTTTTCACAGCTATGACTGTTGCAACATCCCCATGCTTCTGTGATCAAAATTTGGATGTTTGGCAGTGAGCCGAGGTGGCACAATGGGTAGGGTGCAGTACTGCAGGTCACTAAAGATGACTACTAGATCTGCAGGTCAGCGGTTCAAATCTCATCACCGGCTCAAGGTTGACTCAGCCTTCCATCCTTCCGAGCTAGGTAAATGAGGACCCAGATTGTGTTGGGCAATATGCTGGCTCTGTTAAAAAAGTGCTTTTGCTAATATGTTGTAAGCCGCCCTGAGTCTAAGGAGAAGTAAGTAAGTAAGTAAGTAAGTAAGTAAGTAAGTAAGTAAGTAAGTAAGTAAATAAATACCGGTAAATAAATACCGGTAAATAAATAAATAAATAAGCTGGCTCCTATTTAAGACTGTTGGAGTGTCCTGTAGTCAAGTAATCACCAGTTGTGACTTTCTGACAAGCAAAGTCAATGGGGAAGCCAGGTTCTCATTACAACCGTTTGCAACTTAACAACGGCAATGATTCACGTATCAAATGTGGCAAGAAAGGTGATCAAATGGAGCAAAATCCACTTAACAACTATCTCAGCAATGGAAATTGTAGTTGTAAGTCAAAGACTACCTCTGGGCGTGCTTCAGAAAGAACTACCATGTGCTACACAGAAGCATGTTCTTACAACAAGACAATTTTGGAGAATACACTATTTACTTACTGTGAGGCCACAGGATGCTTTATCCTTACCACACTCTGTATTTCTTGGATATTATGATCCCTGTCTAATCCATCCTCTGTGTCTTCACCATAGCCACTGTCTTCTGTATCCAAGCTGTTGCTGCGTAGTTCTTCTTGTTCTAAAAGTTTCCATCCCTTTGTCATCTCAGATACCAGATTAGAGCACTTTCTCCTCCTTGTGGGAGACAATTTGTTACTAAGGATTTGATCAATATTTGTCGGGTCATTGGTGACCTTACCTGTCTCTGCAAATTCGTCTCGTTCATACTTGTTGCTGAGAAGACCAATGTCACTGCTTTTTTCAGAGAGTGACCTTGTTACACTTTTGGTAACTTCTTTCCTTCTGATATTAAATTTCTCCAGAGTTTCTGTTGACTTACTCGGATTTTGTTCTCCATCTTTCTTTGACACTTGCTGTACTGAAGGAAACTGTTTCTCGGCTTTTGGCTGATCTGTCGTGAAAGTTGGCGAATGTTTCAGAGGGGTCCACTCTCTTGGATCATTTGGTGACTTGTCTTCATTAGGAACCCATCCACTAGGTTCCTGGGCTTGCTTGGTGTTGTGCTCAGATGCCCACTGCTGCCAACCTTTCGCTAAGCTGATAACCAAGCTAGTCATTCGGATTTTTTTGATGGTTCTCTTAGCAGGTGTGGTACACTGGTGTTCTTCTGGTGGCATGGCTTTGTCTATGGTTTCCCAACGCTTGCTTGTCTCCAAACTCACGTTCAGATGGCCTTGTAGCAAATAACAGGCAGGGAAGAGTTGCTGGAGATTTAAATAGAAGGGTGGGCTGCGTGAAGCTAGAAAGCATGTGAAATATTTCCCACTTAGATAGAGTCACCTTTTCTGCCAGTGATCTTTTTTAAAAAGGCCCAGCTTGTATTTCACCAACACTTGATATGGTAAATATGAGTGACGTAGTTCTCCCATGTTTCAGATGCAGCTGTGATGGAAATTAACAGAGGCATCTTATGCATTTAGTTTGACAGTGGAACATGTTCATGCTTTGCCTGGCTAAAGAAATGGCCCTTGCCTAATTAGATAGTTTCTCTTTGCTGACTCCAGAAAAGTAAATGAGGGCGTTTGGAATCACAATTCAAGAGGCTTTTTATTTTTAACTCACCTACTTTGTGGCTTTGTAACAATGCCAGATTACTAAGACCATAAAAGGTCCCTCGGATGCAGCTCTTCCAATTGGCCATGCTTTGTTAAAGGGAAGAAACCATATTAGTGCATTAACAAAGTTCTTTTCACTATTTTCCCTGCTTTTGTGAAACCCCTTTCTGCCCAGAAATCTAGGATAACTCACCATACTGAATACAGCTGCCTTGCCACAGCCAATTTGTCATAGCCAGCTTGCCATGGGGCAAAACATGGAACAATCCATGCAGGATAACAACACAATAATTGTTTTCTGCCACTCTTTTTTTTCTACACAATTTCCATTTTAGTCAATGAAAAACAATGGCACGCTAGACCACATGGAATTATCCACCGCGAGTTGTCCTGTGGTAAAATGATCCCAGCACGTTGTCCCACAGTGACTTGGCTACAGCGAATTGTCCCATTCCACCCCGGAGTGGCTTCTAAGAGCTCAATAAAAGTATCAAAATGGGGTACTGTAAGGACAGATTCTGGAGCCACAAAGAATCATCAAAACTAATGGAACAAAACAGAATAGAATAGAATAAAATTCTTTATTGGCCAAGTGTGATTGGACACACAAGGAATTTGTCTTGGTGCATATGCTCTCAGTATACATAAAATAAAAGATACTTTTGTCAAGAATCATGAGGTACAACACTTAATGATCGTCATAGGGGGTCAAATAAGCAATGAGGAAGCAATCAATATTAATAAAAATCTTAGGATACAAGCAACAAGTTAATTTCTATTTTTCCCTTTTCTTAACAGCCAGGTGGAGGAGTAACTAAGAATTTGGTATCAATTTATTGGAAAAACAATTGTTTTTCTTCTTTCTTTATTGATAGCTAGATAGGGCTTTCCTTGCAGAAACCCTGAAACAATCTTGTGTTGTTATGTTGTGTTGTTAATTTACCCTGTGTTTATTGATTGCTAGGTAGATTTTTTTTCCATAGAGAAACCTTGAAACTAGTCCATGTTGCTGTGCAAATGTTCATGAGGAATTCAAAAGACCAATCTATAGTAAGCCAGCTATTTGTTGTATGGCACCTATTTGGCATCTGCAACAAACAAGAGAACTCTAAGGCATTAACTAGCATTGAGATTAGTAATAGAGGATCTGCAGTAATGGGCAGCCAAATTTTTTACTGCCACACTGTGGGTGTGACTTATTTTGTGGGTGTGGCTTGAGGATTTTAAATATATAAATAAATAATTGATTTCCTATTGCAATACCAGAACTGATCTAAATTTTCCTCTGGTTAGAAATGTGATTAGGAGTGCTTTTAATTCCTTTGATTCCCTACAAGACGGTCATGTGACTGGGTGATTCCCTACAAGATGGTCATGTGACTGGGCAGGAGTAGCTTGCCAGCCCTGTGACCAGGTGAGAGTGGCTTGAACGATCATCATTCAAGTGAACTGTTAAGTCCTCGACTTACAACCTCACCAGTGTCGCTCTCTGTGGTGACAATTTGCTTTGCGTTTCCCACGCTCCTTCCTGGGCCCCTCCCTGCCTTAGGCCAATCAGCTGTCGAGAAAAGATGGGGGAGGAAATGGCCCCCCTGCAACTCCTGCCGGTGCTGGTCTCCCTGCTGCTTTCCAAGGAGGAGGAGGAGGATGGTAGGGGGGATGGCCAGCTGGAGTGGGACAGGGAGAGGGACAGCATACAAATCAAATAAATAAATAAAATAAATTTCCATTGGTGGAACTGTGTTCCACCACGTCCTGCCTGCTGCCCACTCCTGAGGATCTGTGATTACAATGGCAGTAGCATTCCCACATTTCCACTTGCTTAAGTAATTTGCTATTATCTCGTACTTGGCAATAAAAAGTTGCTTGCCTGTGATTAATATTTGTCCCGTAAGAGAGGAAAGAACATCTCTCACTTTTTCCATCCTACATGCTTGAGATTTTATAAGAGAAAGGCAATCATTGGTAAGTGATATAAACAGAGAGCTAAAATGGATCGTATGAATCACTGCCTGTGCTAGAATTTCCCTGTAACCATATCAGACTCCAATTTTACATTGGACAAGGATAACCAGTATTGAACTCCTTCATTTAAGTTGACAGACTGACCCTAGAAAGGGGAAAAGAGGTTATCAATAAACTTACCCCATACTTCAAATAGTCAAAATCAATCAGTCTTTCAATCCCCAAGAACTATAGTAATAAACTATACTCACCAGAACGTATAAGCCAGGCTAGCTGAACATTTTATCTCAGGGACCGCTTTCTGCTGCATGAATCCCAGCAACCAGTTAGGTCCCACAATGTCGTTTGGCGGGGCCCAGGGGGAGAGCCTTCTCTGTGGCAGCCCCGGCCCTCTGGAACCAACTCCCCCCCAGAGATTAGAATTGCCCCCACCCTCCTCACCTTTCGTAAGCTCCTTAAAACCCACCTCTGCCATCAGGCATGGGGGAACTGAGATACTCTTTCCCCCTAGGCCTTTACAATTTATGCATGGTATGTTTGTTTGTAGGTATGATTGGTTTTAAAATAAGGGTTTTTTAGTTATTGTAGTATTGGATTTACATGCTGTTTTTATTATTGTTGTTAGCCGCCCCAAGTCTACGGAGAGGGGCAGCATACAAATCCAATAAACAAACAAACAAACAAATAAATAAATAAAATTTAAAAGCAGGCAATTGTTAGAGGGAACAACATTGGTGGTTAATGAAAGATACAGGTAGATTTAGGTTCATAATGGAACATGAAAAGTTCCCATTGCTCAGTGAGACTTGAGCGGAAGCGGAAGGAGGACTGGCCATCCTGGCACAATATGAGTGCGCAATGTGGCAAGTTTGTAGGTGGAGGACAAGGGATGTGAACTTTCAACTGGGTGGGAAACTTGGATTCAAGTTTCCCAGTGTAGATGTCAGGATGGCTCTGGCAATAAATTGGAACTTTGAGGAGTACTTTGACTTGGACTCTGATTTAGCTTGGATGCTAACTGGAACCTTGACATATGCAGCACTTTACTCTTGATCCCGAACAGGTGCTACCGGGCTCTTGGTATCTCTTTAAAAGAATTGGTTATGCTTACTCTCCCATAAGCTCCCAAACACTTTTGGAGAAACCAATCCAGAGGACTGCATAGACTTCTCTTGTGAAAGCCACTGATTTAGCATTCCCTCCGTGAAAATGATGGGAAATTGTTGTTAAAAGTATGCTGCAATTATAATCCAAGGCAATGCAAGGAAAAAAATCCCACTGGCCTTGCTCAAACCTTGTTTTGCATCTGACCTTCTAAAGAAATGAACTTGTAGATTGTATGTGGGCTGCCCACATGAATTACATCCCTGATGCTACAAAGATATAAATCACTGAAAGGACCTACTCTTAAAAAGCAATGTTGTAAAAATATGTGCAGACTTCATGCATTGTCTTTATTTCCAGGAATGCCTCTGCCATGCACCCCGCTGCTACCTTTAAAGGGAAGGAGGCTGAGTGGTTGTAGCTCAATACTTTTCTTATTTATTTGTTTGTTTGTTTGTTGAATTTATATGCCGCTCATTCCGAAACTGACTCGGAGATGCCTATTTGTCCAGGAAAAGAAAAGGCGAACAATTTGCCAGGAATTAATTATAAGGAATATTACGAGGGGGTATATAAACCACGTTGTCTTTTGTTAGAGCAGTGATTTTCAACCTTTTTTGAGCCGCGGCACATTTTTTACATTTACAAAATCCTGGGGCACACCACCAACCAAAATGACACAAATTAAATAAATAAATAAATAAATAAATACATACATACATACATACATAACCCCCTCGTATATACAATCCCATGTAACATCCCCTTATAAATACAGTCAATCATCAATCATCCCTACTCAAATTTATATCTCATTTCTGGGTACTTCTCCTGTCTTTCCCCCTTTTCTCTCTCATGTTTGTCATTTCTCTCTCTTCCTCCCTTTTTCCCTCATTCCTTTTCCCTCTCACTTCTCTTTTTCCATCCCTGTCTCTCTCCCCCCCTTATGTGTGTGTGTGTGTATACACACTGGAATCATTTCCAAAACCAGTTGAGGGCTGGGGGTTTTTCTCTCTTTTATTCTTTTCAAAAAGAGGTGTGGGCTGGGGGGCATTTCTTATTATTTGGGTGCTTTTTACCATATGCTTCAAGAATCACCCCTCTCTCTCTTTTTTGTTTCTCTCTCCTCTCATTCTCTGCCTCAATCATTTCTCCTTTTTTCTCCCCTTTTTGTTCTCATTTCTCTCTCTCCTTTCCTCTCCTTATCTGTCTCTCTTGCTTTCTCTCTCTCTTGCTATCTCTTTTTCTCTTATTTTCTCTCTCTCTCTTGTTCTCTCTTATTTTCTTTCTCTCTCTCTTGTTCTTTCTCTCTCTTTCTCTCTCCCTCCCTCTTTCTCTCTTTTTCTCACTTTCTCTCTTGTTTTCTCTCTCTCTCTTGTTTTCTTTCTCACACTCTTTCTCTCTCTTGTTCTCTCTCTTGCTATCTCTTTCTCTCCCCCCTTTCTTTCTCTCTCTCTTTCTCACTTTCTCTCTATCTTGCTGTCTGTTGCTGTCGTTCTCTCTCCATTCTTCTCAGCGGAGGCCAGCGAAGGTGATATTCAATGTTGGGAGCGCGTGGGCGGTTGCGCGTGCTCCCTACCCCCCTGCTAGCCGCTCGGAATATTCAAAATAAGAAAAGCCTTCACTGGCGAAGGTTTTTCTTATTTTGAATATTCCGAGCGGCTAGCAGGGGGGTAGGGAGCGCGCGCAACCGCCCGCACGCTCCCGACATTGAATATTACCTTCGCTGGCCTCCGCTGAGAACGGAGAGAGAACGAGAGTTGGGTCATTTTTTGTCTCCTGCGTTCCGGGTGCGGGAGGAGCCACGCCGAAAGGCAGGAGACAGTGGAGGAGGAGAGGGGGCAGGCGGGGGCAGTGCCGAAAGGCCGAGGGGGCCGGAGGCACCGTGGGGAGGCAGGGGCGGCCGTGGCTCCCTTCCCTTCTGCTGCCGGCGCCTCCCCGCCCCCCCGCGGGCTGGCAGGGAGATGAGGAGCGTGCTTTCGGGGAAGCGACGGTGCTTTGGGGAAGCGACGAGAAGCCATGGGCGCGAGGGGGCCGACTTTCAAAGCAACCTTTGCCGGCCTCCCGTGGGAGGGCGCCAATAGCGGTGGCGGTGGCGGGGGGGCAATAGCGGGGGGGGAGAACCGCCTCGCGGCACACCTGACCATGTCTCGCGGCACACTAGTGTGCCACGGCACACCGGTTGAAAAACACTGTGTTAGAGAGCCCATAGAATCTACTAAAATACCCCCATGGGGTCAAAACAGATTGGAAATGGGCCATATTAAATTTTAAAAAACGTATTAAATTTTACCAAAGCCTCCAGAAAGCAAGACAAGAAACAATGGATGGAAACTAAACCTAGAACTAATTAGCGGAATAGTTTGCTTTCAGAAATTGTAGTTCCTCCATCGCTGGAGCTCAAAAAGAGTGTGAATAGTCATTACATTCAATGATTATATGTAATTTATCCTTGATGTCTTCATAGTGTTTCCTACCATCTCAAAGAAGAGGAGCAGAAATGATCATCTGCCCATCTTTTTTCCTCCCAAATTCCTCCCAAAGTTAAGTTGTTCCACTGATAACTTGCCTCCAGAAGTTGTGAATGTTCCAACACTAGAAGTTTTTAAATATATAAATAAATAATTGATTTCCTATTGCAATACCAGAACTGATCTAAATTTTCCTCTGGTTAGAAATGTGATTAGGAGTGCTTTTAATTCCTTTGATTCCCTACAAGACAAGGAACAGTGGATGGAAACTAATCAAGGAGAGAAGCAACTACATGGCATCAGGCCAGACTGTTTGTTTGTTTGTTTGTTTGTTTGTTTGTTTATTTATTTATTTATTATTTATTTATTTATTTATTTATTTATTTATTTATTTATTTATTTATTTATTTATTTATTTATTTATTTATTTATTTATTTATTTATTTATTTATTTATTTATTTATTTATTTATTTATTTATTTATTTTGTCCAAAACACAATAATACACAATGAAGGTTATAGAGGATATAGTAGAGAAGAAATACGAGATATAGGAGAGACTATGGGACAGGGGACAGAAGACACTCTAGTGCGCTGATGTATGCCCCTTACTGACCTCTTAGGAATCTGGAGAGGTCAACCGTGGATAGTCTAAGGGTAAAATGTTGGGGGTTAGGGGATGATACTATGGAGTCCAGAGTACGGGACTGTCTTCTGCCTCATGTAACCCAGTGGCCGGTTAGGTACCACAGAGTTGGCTTTCTCCAAGTCCCATCAGCCAAACACTGTTGTCTGGCAGGGCCTAGGAGAAGAGCCTTCTCTGTGGCAGCCCCAACCCTCTGGAATAAACTCCCCCCAGAGATTCATGCTGCCCCCATACTCCCGGCCTTCGCATGGTTTTAAAAATTTACCTTTGTTGACAGGTCTGGTGCTATTGAACTGTTAACATCTAGCCCAGGCTGATGAATGAATGTAGAATGTATGATAAGATAAGTTGAAAGTGGATGATTGGTTTTAAGCATTAGGGTTTTAGAGGATATTTTTAATATTAGATTTCTCATGTGTTTTGTATTTTCCTTTGTGGTGAGCCACCCTGAGTCTGTGGAGAAGAGCGGCATAGAAATCTAATAACCCCTAAAAATGAATTCATACCGTCCTCAGAAATATCCAAAATGAATATAATATACAGCAGTGTTTCCCAACCTTGGCAACTTGAAGATATCTGGACTTCAACTCCCAGAATTCCCCAGCCAGCATTCGCTGGCTGGGGAATTCTGGGAGTTGAAGTCCAGATATCTTCAAGTTGTCAAGGTTGGGAAACACTGGTATTCAGAACTAAAGAAAATAAATGCACAATTCCACATACTAGATACAAATACTTAATATTAGATCGCTTGATAGGGATAGTGAACAATATGGTTGACAAATTATGTCTCTTATACAACAAATAAATATATATATGTAGTGAAAGAAAATATTAACTGATGATAAGCAAATAACTGTGCATATATTGAATATCACTGAAATTGAACGCTCTATATGTTCTATGGGTTTATAAGTTGATTTGTCTATTTATTTTTCTTCTTTTTTTCCCTTTGTATGTTTTGTTTGTTTAGATTGTTTTTTATATGTAGAAACTTAATAAAGATTTTTTTTTTTAAAAAAAGAAATCTAACAAACAAACAAACAAACTTAGACTAAGTAGAAATTTCCTTTATCAGTGAGAACAATTAACCAATGGAACAGCTTGCCTTGGGATGATGTTCTGTGTACTCCATTACCGGAGACTTTTAGGAAGTGACTGGATAGCCACTTCTCTGGAATGGTCTCATGCTCAAGCAAGGGGTTTATTTATTTATTTATTTATTTATTTATTTATTTATTTATTTATTTATTTATTTATTGGATTTGTATGCTGCCCCTCTCCGCAGACTCAGGGCGGCTAACAACAGCAATAAAACAGTATATAACAAAATCCAATACTAAAAACTGTTAAAAACCCATTATATAAAAACCAATCATACATACAGACATACCATGCATAAAATTGTAAAGGCCTAGGGAGAAGTGTATTTCAGTTCCCCCATGCCTGGCGGCAGAGGTGGGTTTTAAGCAGCTTTCGAAAGGCAAGGAGGGTGGGGGCAATTCTAATCTCTGGGGGAGAGTTGGTTCCAGAGGGCCGGGGCCGCCACAGAGAAGGCTCTTCCTCTGGGTCCCGCCAAGCGACATTGTTTGGTTGACGGGACCCGGAGAAGACCCACTCTTTGGGACCTAACTGGTCACTGGGATTCGTTCAGCAGAAGGTGATGGTTTCCAATGGTTTTCAAATGTCCACTGAGATCCTTTGGTACTGCGCCCAGTGTGCCAAGTACCACTGGAACCACTTTCACTGGCTTATGCCAGAGTCGTTTCAGCTCGATTTTTAGATCTTCGTATTTCACTAAACTTTTTACTAAGTCTGCGCTTCTATTTCTACTAGTTTTTCTCATCATTCCTATCATCCTTTTCCTCCCACATAGGATTTTCTGACTGTAACTTGGACTAGAAGACCTCCAAGGTCCCTTCCAATCTATTATTCTGTTAAATGGGGGGGGGGGGGAGGTTTGAAAATATATTATGTAAAGTTCTAAAACATGGCACTACAGCAGTTATCTTTTTTTTAAAAAAAGAAATATTGACCACATGTAGTTCACTTGAACGGAGATTATTGTGTGACATTTTTGTATGGAAATGGCTCTGCACCTGACATACACAGCTGCCAACCAGATGTCCCTGCCCATAGGAAGCTGTCAAGCTGCACCATTTGTTCCATTTTTCAGCAACCAGTTTTAAGAGGAATAGTTTCTCCAACGTGGAAATAATATTTATTTTTAGCAGAAGTCACTGTGATTAATTGTGTTTTTTTTCTCTTACGGTCCTAAAATTAGAACTGGAGAGTGTGCCAAGGGAGCCAAGATTCAAGGCAGACAGAAACTCAGGATAGATAAAATTGTTTGTTTTATAGTCTTCAACAACAAGACAACTAGAAAACAAGACAACTAAACACAAAAACAGTTTTTTTTCCAAACGCCATCACTCTACTAAACAATTCCTTCAACACTGTCAAACTTTTTACTAAGTCTGTGCTTCTATTTCTACTAGTTTTTTTTTTCATTATCCCTATCATCCTTTTCCTCCCACATAGGACTGTATGACTGTAACTTGTTGCTTGTATCCTAAGATTTTTATTAATATTGATTGTTTCTTCATTGCTTATTTGACCCCTATGACAATCCTTAAGTGTTGTACCACATGATTCTTGACAAATCTATATTTTCTTTTATGTACACTGAGAGCATATGCATCAAGACAAATTCCTTGTGTGCCCAATCATGCTTGGCCAATAAAGAATTCTATTCACTACATGTGCCAATTAATGGGCCAATACAGCAATAGCAATAGTATTTAGATTTAGATTCTGTTACTTCACAGTGCTTTACAGTGGTTTACAGAGAATAAGCATACTGCCCCCAATAATCTGGGTCTTCATTTTACCAACCTTGGAAGGATGATAGGCTGAGTCAACATTGAGCCTACCGAGATTCAATCTGTCAATCTAAACAGCCGGGGATCAGCAGAAATAGCTTGCAGTACTGCACTCTAACCACTATGCCACCGAGGCTCTGTTAATATACATAGGTATATAAGTTACATATAGCAAAATATTGTGGGTATGGTGTCAACTAGGGCTAAACACAGACACATACATACAGAGACACAGAAACACACCTTGGGTGCTGCCCCGAGTCTTCGGAGAGGGGCGGCATACAAATCTAATAAATTATTATTGTTGTTGTTGTTGTTGTTGTTACTGCAAGTTTTGCTTTTCATATGTATATCCTTGTAAAAATTTCCCATTCTTTATTTAATGAAACCACTAAAACTATTTTGGAATAATCAATAATCCAGAATATCTGACTATTAATTTTAAATACCCAGGTTTATTTTATGAAAGATTGGTATAGGGCTTGTCTGAAACGGTAAATGGTTTCTTGCTAGAACTGGGGTGAGTGGGTTGTGAAGACCTCATGGTTTCTTCCAATTCCTTTATTCTATTATTCTGTTAAAACAAAAAATATTGGAAAGCACCTGTTCCAATATAGAATCTTAACTGGACCCCCTCATACATCTTGCAAATGTTAACAATTTACTTTGTTTTCTGTTCTTTAAACATTACCAGTTCATAAGACAACATTTACAAAACTTTTGTCAGACCAATTCTAGAATACAGCTCACCTGTATGGAACCCACTTTGCATATCAGACATAAATACAATTGAGAGAGTCTTGAAATATTTCACAAGAAGAATCCTTCACTCCTCCTCTCGCAACAAAACAACTTACTCCACCAGACTTGAAATACTGCGATTTGACAATTTACAACTACGTCGTTTCCAATCCGATCTAACAGTCTTTCCTAAAATCATACACCAAAATGTCCTTCCTGTTAGTGACTACTTCACCTTCAACAGCAACAACACATGAACATGTAATAGATTCAAACTTAACATAAACTGCTCCAAACTAGATTGCAGAAAATACAACTTCAGTAATAGATTGATCAATACCTGGAATGCATTACCTGACACTGGTTTCTTCCTCAAACCGCAAAATCTTTAACCTCAGATTGTCTACATTTGACCTCTCCCATTTCTAAGACGTTTCTAAGGGGCATGCATAAGCGCACCATTGTGCCTACCGCCCATGTCCTCTTTTATCATTATTTATCCGGAACCGCTTGCTACCGCACGAATCCCAGCGGCCGATAAGGTCCCACAGAATTGGCCTTCTCCGGGTCCCGTCGACTAAACAATGTCGTCTGGTGGGCCCCAGGGGAAGAGCCTTCTCTGTGGCGGCCCTGGCCCTCTGGAATCAACTCCCCCCGGAGATTAGAACTGCTCCCACCCTCCTTGTCTTCCGTAAACTACTTAAGACCCACCTATACTGCCAGGCATGGGGGATTTGAGACATCTTTCCCCCAGGCTTATTAAAATTTGTTTGGTATGTATGTGATGTTTGGTTTTTAATTATGATAGGGTTTTTAGTTTTTTAATATTAGATTTGTGCCATTATAATATTGTTTTTATCATTGTTGTGAGCCGCCCTGAGTCTTCAGAGAGGGGTGGCATACAAATCTAATAAATTATTATAAATTATTATTATTATTATTATTATTATTATTATTATTATTAACTACTTAAGTTATGCTTATACAAACTACAATCCTATACTTGTTCGACAAAATAAATAAATAAATAAAATAAATAGATACAAACCTATGATAAAATGCTCCAAACTTGATTGCAGAAAATGCAGCTTCAGTAACAAGAGTTATCAATGCCTGGAATGCTCTACCTGACATTGTGCTTTCTTCCCCAAACCCCCAAAACTTTAATTTTAGATTGTCTACTCTTGACCTCACTCCTTTCCTAAGAAGTCTGTAAAGGGCGTGCATAAGCACCCCAGCGTGCCTACCATCCCTGTCCTAATATTCCCTTTTATTCTTATCTGTTTCATGTATTCATAATAATGTTTATAATCATGTCTGTTATCTAATACATGCTTGACAAAATAAATTAAAAAATGAATAAAATATTACAGACCCTTGTTTCTAGTTTGTTTTCCATAAATATAACCTATGAAAATGCAATTTATCCACTTTGGCATTCAATAATAAATGTGAAGTCAAGGTCTCATCATGTTCCCCATAGTGCCTTTCAATTGATTTCTTTTTTTAAGCAATGGCTTTGACCAGCACTAATAATTTAATCATCCTGGGCTCCCTGAAGCATTTTCTTTGTCTCTGCTCTGTTTCTATACACAGAATGCTTCCAGATGAATATCTAACATAAATGATATTATTATTATTATTATTATTATTATTATTATTAATTAGATTTGTATGCCGCCCCTCTCCGAAGACTCAGGGCAGCTCAAAGCAGTAATGCAAAGACAATATATATTAAAATAAAACATATCTAAAACCCCAACAATTTAAAAAACCATACAACACATACATACCAAACATAAAATATAAAAGCCTGGGGGAGGATGTCTCGGTTCCCCCATGCCTGGCGATAAAGGTGGGTCTTGAGTAATTTGCGAAAGACAAGGAGGGTGGGGACCGTTCTAATCTCTGGGAGGAGTTGATTCCAGAGGGCCGGGGCCACCACAGAGAAGGCTCTTCCCCTGGGGTCTGCCAAACAACATTGTTTGGTCGACGGGACCTGGAGAAGACCAACTGTGGGACCTTATTGGCCGCTGGGATTCGTGCGGTAGAAGGCGGTTCCGAATGTATTCTGGTCCAATGCCATGTAGGGCTTTAATATCATATATGGGCTGTTAAACTTCACTGATTTACTAGAAGACAGATTACCATTCTTTTTCTCCTACATAAGAACATAAGAAGAGCCATGCTGAAGCAGGCCAAAGCCCTTTGAGTCCAACATTCTGTGTCACACAGTGGCCCACCAATTGTCCATGGGGATCTTGAGCAGAAAGAGAAGGCAAAACCCTCCCTTTCCCTTGACTCCCAACAAATGGTACTCAAGGGAATCTTGCCTGCCTCAACCAACATAGAGGCGGCACATGGACATCTGGTTCAATAACCACCGATCCATTAATCTGTGTAACCCTGGCTTGAAGCTATCAAGGCTGACAGCTGTCACGACCTGAATCATGATTCCTGAGGACTGCTACAAAGCTAGATGATGGAGACAGAGGAAGCAAGAAGTGTAGATGCCTTCAAGAGGGTGTTTCTAGAGTCCTTCTGGAGTTGGGCAGCATATAAATATCACAAAATAAACACATAATAATAAATAATAAATGCAATACAACCAGTCTTCAAACCATATATTACATTTATTGGTCAGAGGAGCAAGATCTAATTGCCCCAAGGCTGGCGACATAGGTGGGTCTTGAGGCTCTTGCGGAAGTAATCTGGTCCAATGCCATGTAGGGCTTTGTAGGTCATCACCAACACTTTGAATTGTGTCCAGAAACCAATCTGAAACCAGTGCAGTCCGCAGAGTGATGGAGAGACATAGGAATATCTGGGTAAACCCATGACCACTCGCACAGCCGTATTCTGCCGATTCGAAGTTTCCGAACAGTCTTCAAAGTTAGCCCCATGTAGAGAGCAATGCTATGCAATGCTATTCCAAAAGGGCCCTCATTTTCACCTTATACATAGTTGGTCTATTATTATTGATAGTCCTCGACTTACAACAGTTCATTTAGTGACCATTGGAACTCACACCAGCACTGGGGAAAGTTACTTATGACCACTTTTCACACTTATTTTCGGAGAAACACAGTATACATTGCATTTTTTTCTCTTTAAAAAGAATGGTTGTTTTGCCGATGATTCAAAACCTGGCAATGCTCCACGCCCTGCATTAAGAGAGTTGTTGAACTTGTTAGATTTATAGAGTTGTTAGTGTCTGCATAAAATGACTTGTCTCACTTGTGTTATGGAAGGGAACAATGCAGAAAAGATTGCATAGCTTCTCTTAAGGTTTCATTTTTCATTCCTTATATTTGTGGTTGCTCCCAATTTTATTTTACTGGGCAGATGTGGTATACTGTATAATTCTATTCAGTGCTAAACTAAATTGCTGCCTCTCCAATATTTTTCTCACCAAAAATAGACCTGTAAGTTAAATGGAATATCTGATTTCTTGGGAGACATAAAGAGAAAAGGGAACCTAAAAGAAAAAGGTGATAGAAGGAAGTGAAATGTAAAAATGTATACAATATATATAGATGGAGATAGCTAGCTATATAGCTAGATAGATATATATGAAGAAATGATATACAGTACTGTACATCATGATCTCCAGAACGTTTAAATGTTTTTTTATATATTAAGCTTTCATCAGCCTCTGTTGACATTGTCAGAGTGTAACATCCCCATTGAAGGGATGCTTGCTTTTATGTAATGCCGATCAATTCAGTCATTCTGATGATGTCATCAGGGCTGACAAAAGCTTAGTACAGGGATAGGCAAAGTTGGCTCTTCTATGACATGTGGACTTCAACTCCCAGAATTCCTGAACTAGCATGGTTGACTCAGGAATTCTGGGAGTTGAAGTCCACAAGTCATAGAACTGCCAACTTTGCCTACCCCTGGTTTTAAAAAATTAAACGTTCTGGAGATCGTGATGTCTATTGTTTCTTCATCTATAACTATATCTGAAACTTGCATTTTTAGGATAATTTGTTACACATACACACAAAAAACTTTTGGTATGTTCAGGTTTTTCCCTGTGTAAGATCGAGGTCATCCACACACACCACCACTATTTATAGAAAAAACAGCAACTCAAACTACACTCTATTTTCAGCAGCACAAAGTCCAATGGCGAGTGTGATCTTGTCGAAACATTGTAAAAACACTCAGAATATTTTGGAGAAGACAATATCACATCCCAAGAAGTAAGAAAGATCTGTATGAGATCCACTCCTACTTCTGAGTTAATATTAAGCTTGAATCTGTTGTGTGCTCTTGTGTTGTTGCGGTTGAAGCTGAAGTAAGAAGCTGTTTTCCAAAATATAGATCATCCTTGACTTACAACTATTCATTTAGTGACTGTTCATGGTACAGTTGCCTTTTCATGCTGTCCTTTCTCTCTCTATTGGGGCATCCCAGAGAGGTGATAGACATGACCAGAGAGGCAGAAATAATAAACATTGAAATGACAAAGAGACAGATAGGACTTCTCTTCTATTCCCAACAAGAGCCAGCTTGCACTAAGACATCCTTGTAAATCGGAATTTGCCATCAGTGTGTAGCCCCACTGTGTTTGTAAACAGAGTTCTGAACCTCTGGAGATTAAGTAAAGATCCCCTTTCTTTGCTTCCCTCTATAATTCTTCCCGCCTCAGATAATAAAAATGCTACAGTTTGAAACCTTTCCCAGAGTAAAGATAAATCCTGCAGATTGATGTCTGTATTCCCAGAACATACCTAGTTTGGTTCCATTAACCTTCATTTGGGCTTTCTTTTGGTTCAGCATTTTCTGCAAATCCAGCACAATTGCTTTGTTTATGATTCAACGTATAGTGCAAACTCATAAAATGGGTTAATTAAGGATGTTGTGTGAACCCATCTGCCCAGTTGAGAATGGCCTATGGGGCAGCCCCCATAACTCTGGGGAATATGTTGTAGCCGGTCAGTTTTACGGCCTTGACAGATGATTTAGCCTTTCACCTTCCTTTGGTTTTTTAATATTTATTTCACATTGTTTATATTGGAATAAAAGTAATACATCTGACCAGGCACCCAAGAGCACATATTGGATTGTTTTCTTCAGCACATATTTCTTAAATTAACAAAACTGTGTCAGGCAGCTTAATTGAAGAGAGCCTTGAACGCTGACAGCGAACTCAGAATTATTTTTTAAAAAATACAACTTTACTGAGAAATTAATCTTTTTAACATGCAAGCAAAGTAAAACTATATGAATAAATTGGCTGAAGAACAACTGAAGAGTGTGTGGTAGTAATAAATCTGGAGAGGAGTGTACATTAAAATATTTAAACGATTCAGCTTCGACTCTCATCGTTGAGCTCCACATCAAGAGTCTCTCTCTTTAAACTCACAAGATTGTACACTTTAGTCCTTTAAATCCCTTGATAATAATTACAGAGGAGGGGTGGGTTGATCCTGTTTCAGCCCAGTTCTGAAAACCGGTAGTGTCAGTGGTGTTCTGTCCATCTACCCAGGACTAGTGATGGGCAAACCGAACCTGCACAATTCGGGTCCGTACCGAATTTTGCGGTGTTCGGTATGCCCAACATGAACCTGAAAATTTTCCAAACTTCGGGCAAAGTTCGGAGTCGTGTTCGGCGTTCGGAGCTTTGACGTCACCGGCAGGTTGCTAAGGATGCCAAGGTGATCACTTCCTGGATTCCATGGAATCCAGGAAGTGATCACCTTGGTGTCCTTAGCAACCTGCCGGTGATGTCAAACCTCTGCCCCCAGAATCTCTTCGTGGGAGGGATTCCCCAGCTCCTTCAAAGGGAGGTCTTCACATAAAAATAAACATTGTTATTTTTATGAAAAAGGACGCCGCATTACTGCTGTGCAGGTAAGTCACTTCTGTTGGGGACACCTAGGAGCTGGGCTTGATGAAATGCAAACCACAAAATAATAATTTGGCAAGGCAAATAACAATATATTGTTATTTGCTATTTGCTGTTATTTACAATATAGGACCAGATTATCTCCAAGACCACCTTTTGCCGCACGAATCCCAGACACCGGTGAGGTCCCACAGAGTTGGCCTCCTTAGGGTCCCATCGACCAAACAATGTCAGCTGGCGGGACCTAGGGGAAGAGCCTTCTCTGTGGGAGCTCCGACCCTCTGGAATCAGCTCCCCCCAGAGATTCGCACTGGTGATTACATTTTGGTTCCTGTTATGATGTTTTCTTGATCTTGTCCACATCTTCTAAGATACCCTTTGTTCCAGAGCCTGAAAGGTACTTAAATAAGTAATTTTCATCATTTCTGGCAAACCAGAAATGATGAAAAACACTATAGCTTCTGTTTATTGTAAAGCATCCATCCGTCCCCAGTCTTTGGAGAAGGGCGGCATATAAATCTAATAAATACATTAATAATAATAATAATAATAATAATAATAATAATAATAATAATAATAATAATAATAATAATAATAATAATGTTTTGTTGTTGTTGTTATTATTATTATTATTATTATTATTATTATTATTATTTCCTTAAAACAGAGCTGGAAAGCATATGGATATGCAGGCTGTCTGTGAATTGCACATTTCCCAATAATAAAACATGCCAAGAATTTTATCTGGAATGCTACTGTTCTAAAAGCCGTGGTGGTGCAGTGGTTATAATGCAGTACTACAGGATAACTCACTGCTCATTTCACAAGTTCGATCCTGACCGGCTCAAGGTTGACTCATCCTTCCGGGGTTGGTAAAATGAGGACCCAGATAGTTGAGGGCAATATGCTGACTCCATAGACTGCTCAGAGAAGGCTGCAGAATACTGTGAAGTGATATATTAGTCTAAATGCTATTTCTTTTCTTTTAAAATATTTTTTATTAATTTTCCACTTTTTTAAAAAAGAAAACACAATAGTAAGTACAGAAGAAAATCAAAGGAAATTAAATTAATAATAGTATATACAGATACAGTATTAACATTATATTAGCATGAAAGAAATAGCCTAGTGCATAATTAATATAATATAAATATACATTATATTAATTATGCACTAGGCTATTTCTATTGCTACTGTTCCACTTTTAATTTATGGGATCCTTTTCGGACGTATTGTTTTCTTCTTTTGAAATAAAGCAAAATTTAACAGCATCTTATAATGACATTCCATTTTAAAAGAGTCGATAAAGCAAACCTGGAAGATCTTTTAGAAGAGCACTTACGGTGCAGAATTTGTCACCTAGAAAATAACATCCTTGAACTCTTTTGTAACCAAGGGAGCTTTTTTGACCAAGTCACTAGCATCCACTGGTGCTTGACAGATCTATTAAAATCAGCAGTCATTTCTTTAAAAAGGGCTGTGACCCTTTGAAAAAACATATTTTTTTAAAAAAAGCAACTTATTCAAACTCAGTAAACAAATTACTTCCTTCTGCAAGACCAATTTTAAGAGAACTTAACTAAAACCCAGAAAGGTGAATAAAGTTAATTATAACAGCAATAGTGTAACACTCAAAAAAACCGGAAGACTGTCCTAGGGGGGGGGGGGGAATCTATCTACATGGCCGCTAAAAGTCAACCCCAGCTTGATGGCTTATAATCAAGCTGGCTTATAATCAACCAACCATGGTTCACCTGAACATTTGATACATTTCTTTGCCTTTGTAAAAGAAAGCTCATATACAGAAAGCTGTTTCAGTCACCCTATCTTTGTCAAAGAAAGGGGAAAATGTTACACTGTGTATGTGTGCATGCAGAAAGGAGAATTTAGGCACTCTGGGTTGTATATTTTTATTTATTTATTTTTGTAAAATCTATTCCAAAAAAGACAGCTGCCATGCAGCCAGGCAACTAGGATACCAGCCAAGATGGCTTCCCCTCGTTTATTCTGAGCAGATCTAAATTTATTAAGCTATTGGCTGCTAGATCAATGAGTCAATCTGTTTTCTGGCATAGCAATAGATGCAAATCCTGCTTCTGTCTTTCTCCAGAATACCACTGAGGTAGCCTAGCCGGTTAGGGACAATATCTTATACATACTGAGCTCATTAAACACGGGGAGGTCTTCTAAGTAAATGCACATTGGATGAGACTGTAGCATGGCTTCACAAAGTAGACTGTATACTTCTGGATCAGTGTTTTGAAAAAGAAAATATATGCATGTGGTTAAAAGTTCATTTTGCAAAATGGGAATGCATACATTGATAGGTGAATAGGCATATGGAAGAACCATAAGGTTTATAGAGATGTGGTGCAGTGGTACCTCTACTTTCGAACTTAGTTCATTCCGGGACCAGATTCTTAAGTAGAAAAGTTTGTAAGAAGTAGCAATTTTTCCCATAGGAATCAATGTAAAAGCAAATAATATGTGTGATTAGGGAAACCACAGAGGGTGTAGGCCCTGTTTCCTCCCAGGAGATTCCTAGAGAGGCCCCATGGAAGCTTCTCCCTGCCTTTTCCGGCCCTGTTTCCTCCCAGGAGATTCCTAGAGAGGCCCCAAGGAGGCTTCTCCCCACCTTTTCTGGCCTTGTTTCCTCCCAGGAGATTCCTAGAGAGGCCCCATGGAGGCTTCTCCCTGCCTTTTCTTGGGTTTGTAAGTAGAAAATGGTTCTTGAGAAGAGGCAAAAAAATATTGAACATCTGGTTCTTATCTAAAAAAGTTTGTAAGTACAGGCATTCTTAGGGAGAGGTACCCCTGTATATTCCAAATCAAAATTTATGGAAGGACCACTGATGATCTACTGCTGACAAAAGCTTCTATTCTGGTGCCTTTGGAACATATTTTTACAATCTGACCAATCAGGCGTTTACAGTGGGGGTCTCTCTCTGACCTTACTGCCAATTATCTTAAAACTCTGTTGACAGAATTGGTGCTAGACTTATGGGTGGGGGTCACCACAACACGAGGAACTGTATTAAGGGGTCGTGGCATTATAAAGGTTGAGAACCGCTGCCCTAGAGTGTTGGCTTCGCCCGCCAGCTTGGTGTCATCTGCAAATTTGATTAGTTCCCCTTCTATTCCTTCGTCTAGGTCATTGATAAAAATGTTGAAGAGCACAGGGCCTAGGACAGAACCTTGTGGTACCCCACTGCCTACCTTCTTTGATGTGGATTTGGAGCCGTTGAGGATGACTCGTTGGGTGCGGTTGCTCAGCCAACTGTTTATCCATCTGCATGTGTTGTAATCTACCCCGTATTTTTCTAATTTATGGATTAGGAGATTGTGGTCAACTTAAAAGAGTGGTAATCCTTTAGAAGGCTTTATTTAAGGGCGGCACAAACGGATTTGTCTTCCTTGGCTAAATAAACACATAACTCGTGTAGCCTGGATGAAGCTAAGCTCATTTCAAATTCTTCAGTGACTTAGCTGTAACAGAGAATTCAGGAGTCCTAGGGTTAATAAGGGCACACCAAATTGGCTGTAGCTGTGACATAGCACAATCAGGCCCAGCTTGGAAAAACACACATATTAGTCAGGACCAAGACGGCTGTTACCTACTCATCCAATCTGTCATCTGAAACTGTATTTTTTTTTTACAAAGTCGATTGCTATCTTGGCTCTGGAAAGCATATGGTGTGCTTACATACCCATCTACATAGACTTGAAATTCTTTCCACAGCCTTCTACCCAGAAGCAAGATTTAAAAGTGGAATTGTTCCTTTCCAAATCCAGAGACACACTGCTCATTCAGGAGAAAGTTACCTAATGATACAAGGAGACCTGATAAAATCAAATTGATTTTGAATTAAACAGCTTGTGTACCTAAAGCATGCAAATGTCTGTGAGTGTGTAAAGTTACCACTGTTAAGAAAAATCACTTCTGTTAATTTATCCAGCAGTTTTCCATCAACTGAATTTTTCACTAAAACACATTACCTGAACTGCAAGTTACAGACCATCTCAATTCTGTGCAAAATAGCAGATAAAAGTAAAAGTAGCAGATAACTACATTGCTTTAAATATGACCTAAGCATAGGCCACAAAATCATCTGCTACAACATCCTTCCTGTCCACAACTAATTCAGCTTCAACCACAACAATACATGGGCACAGAACAGATACAAACTCAAAGTAAACCTCTCTAAACTCAACTGTAGGAAATACGACTTTAGCAACGAAGCAGTTGCATGGAACTCACTTCCTGACCCTGTAGTATCATCACCAAACCCCTGAAACTTTACCCTTAAACTATCCACTGTTGACCTCACCCGATTCCTAAGAGGTCAGTAAGGGGCATGCATAAGTTCACCACATGCCTACTGCCCCTGTCCTAATGTTTCTCTATTATTAGTACCAATATCATGTATATAAACAATGTCATATCTTTGTATACTACCAATATGTGCTTGACAAAATAAATAAATTATATATGTCACATGTTTTTTGCTGAATTTGAAAATTAAGGGAGACTAGGATAGATCTATTTTGGCCTTATTTTGGCCTCATCAGCTAGCCATACCCACTGGAACTTGAGCCTTGTAAGACAGAGAATTATTCTCTAGGTTACAGTATCCAATCCCTTCAGCTCTGCACCAGGGAAGGGTTACATATTTTTGTGTCGAATTACCCTGGTGTAATTGAAGGAACATCATAGCTCCATATTTGCCTCTTGGCCCAACTCAGGGCCATTTCCAAGGCAGTTAATTTTTATTGATAGCCGACAATTCTACATGTATGTGTCACATGTTTTTTTGCTGAATTTGAAAGTTAAGGGAGACTAGGATAGATCTATTTCGGCCTTATTTTGGCCTCATCAGCTAGCCATACTCACTGGGACTTGAACCTGCAACCTTTGCCTTGTAAGGCAGAGAATTATCCTCTAGGCTACAGTATCCAATCTCTTCAGCTCTGCACCAGGGAAGGGTTACGTATTTTTGTGTCGAATATTTAATATATATTTAATATATATATATTAAATGTACTAAGTTACTTCTCTATTTTGACTTTATTGTAACACTGATCAAAGCTATACAGGAGCAAGCAGTGTAATCATGTGAAATGTTAACAGAAATCTGATTTCCAAACCATGTACAGTAGTCCCTCGCTATACCTCGCTTCACCTACTGCGTGTTCATCGCGGGTTTCTGCAGAAGCCGATCGGCAGATTTAAACAGCCCGCCGAACTTGATCGGCAGGTTTTTTTTAAAAAAAAAATCTAAAATTGTAAATACTGTATTTAAATACTGTATCTAAAATAAATACTATGTGGGAAGGGTTTATAAACACTTAAAACAATGAAAACTTACCAAACAATTACAATATAAATACTTAAATAAGTACTATCAGTCGATAAATTCCCCATCGCGGATTTCACCTGTCGCGGCCAGGTCTGGAACGTAACACCAGTGATAGGTGAGGGACTACTGTACACTATGCAGAAAACCAAGAAGCTGTAAGACGGAACCAGATCTTCTTTCAACATTGTATGTCTTAATACCACACTGCGGTAAAAGCTTTTATTTTTCTCTAGAAACCTTGCCATTTTCATCATCAATCAAAAACCTGTCATTCTTGCAGACTGCTCTTTTTTTTTTTGCTATGTCTTGTGACTGAAATAGGTGGAAAGTCTTATGCATTTTAGTCTAGAGCAGTGGTTCTCAACCTTTCTAATGTCCTCATGTTCCTCATGTTGTGGCGACCCCAACCAGTGTTCCCTGTAAGCCCCCAAATACCCCCCCGTGCACCCTTTTCCATGGGCGCGCACTCCCCATCCCCCTGCCAGCCTGTGGGGGTGGGGGGGGTGGGGAGGCGCCGGCAGTAGAAGGAAAGGGAGCCGCGGCCTCCCCTGCCTCCCCACCATGCCTCCGGCCCCCTCGTGCCCCTGGCCTCTCTGCACTGCCCCCCACCTGCCCGATCCGCCCCCTCTCCTCCTCTTCCGCCAAAAGAAAAACGCAGAGGCTGCCTGCTTGAGCTTCCCGTTGCTCCACGCCACTTCGCCCTGCCTGTCATCCTGGACCTCCGTTGTGTTTTCGGGGGGGAGCGGCGGGAAAGCCCTGTGCCGGCCAGGAAAGCCGTCTTTCTGGGAAAGCAGCGCGCCTTTTAAACACGCTGCTTTCCTGCACTTCTTTCCTGGGCGGGGGAGTGGCCAACATGCATGCATGACTTTTTTGTGTGACCTTTTGAGCAGTTGGTGTCAAATAGTTTCAATATATAATATTTAAACTGTGGGATGAGAGAAAAACAGGAAGTGATAAATTAAGAGAGCATTCCATGAACATTGTAAATTGGAATAAAATGTTTCAAGCTGTCATTGCTGGAAAACAATGACTTCATCCCTACAAATTAGGATCAGGAAATTAGAGCCATTGCCTGACATTAGCATCAATTGTGTCACTTGCGAAATATTTACTGCTGTTGTATCAGAAGCCCAGCCAAAGTTCATGGGTGCCAGGCATACACATTGTCATGGTTTGTCTGGCAGTATCTCAGGATCATTGCTACACCAGCTGCCACTGTTCTTAATGAAATGTAATTCAGAAGTTACAATGCTCAGAGCATCAAATCCTCAGCTATGGTATTATACACCGCTCAAAAAAATAAAGGGAACACTTAAAAAACAGAATACGACTTCAAGTAAATCAAACTTCTGTGAAATCTAACTCTCCACTTAGGTAGCAACACTGATTGACAGTCAATTTCACATGCAGTTGTGCAAATGGAATAGATGTGCAAATGAAATATTCAATGAGAATATTTCATTCACTTAGATCTAGGATATGTTATTTGAATGTTCCCTTTATTTTTTTGAGCAGTATATATATATCACATGTTTTTGCTGAATTTTTAAAATTAAGGGAGACTAGGATAGCACTATTTCGGCCTTGTTCATCCATGTAATATATACAGTGATACCTCGTCTTACAAACTTAATTGGTTCCGGGACGAGGTTCTTAAGATGAAAAGTTTGTAAGACGAAACAATGTTTTCCATAGGAATCAATGGAAAAGCGATTAATGCGTGCAAGCCCAAAATTCACCCCTTTTGCCAGCAGAAGCGCCCGTTTTTGCGCTGCTGGGATTCCCCTGAGGCTCCCTTCCATTGGAAACCCCACCTCCGGACTTCCGTTGCCAGCGAAGCGCCTGTTTTTGCACTGCTGGGATTCCCCTGCAGCATCACAAAAACACGGAAGTCCGGAGGTGGGGTTTCCCATGGAGGGGAGCCTCAGGGGAATCCCAGCAGTGCACAAACGGGCGCTTCAGTGGCAACGGAAGTCCGGAGGCGGGGCATCCCAGCGGCAGCGGTGGGTTTGTAAGATGAAAATAGTTTGTAAGAAGAGGCAAAAAAATCTTAAACCCCGGGTTTGTATCTTGAAAAGTTTGTATGATGAGGCGTTTGTAAGACGAGGTATCACTGTAATTATAATATATAATTACTCATAGCTTGCATGCTTGGCAATGTTGACTAATATTCCACAAAGACTCTTTAGCAGAACTACAAATGTCTAGCTAGCTATTAGGTGTCAGCAAAACCCAGAAAACACTAACAATGTGCTGCCATCTAGTTGTCCAGAGTTTTGAAGCTTGTAGCCACAATGCTGGATCTCTGTGGAAGACGTTGCTGTGGGACACAGTGGATAATTTGTTGGGTTCCAGGTGTTTGAGGGAGATAGACTTCTTCTGAGAAAGGGTAAACCCACTGCCTCAGATTCAAAGAAGAAAAACTGACAAAATCCAGGCTTCCATCCCAGGAAGATACAATATCAAATATAGCAGGTCCAGTACAGGTACAGAATTGCTTAGTTGAGCAAGGGTTGTAAATAAAGATGATGCAGGTGGAAACTACCTGAGGCTGAACAACGTGGAGAATGATGGAGGAACTGGTGAACTTGTATAATGCAGGATGTGATGCATGAGAATCTGGAATTTTCCCAGGTAGAGAATTTGGATTTCAGAGCTTGAATTAAAAGTCTTTTAAAGATGGGTTTTGATCCCTTTAAGATCCTTCAGTTACAGATTTATTTACCAGGTCCTTCCAGTTCCTCAGCAAATCTGTAAGACCTTTCTAGCTAGTAATTTTCTACCTCCTGTTTATTATTTCCCCATTTCGGTCCATACTGCATCCTGTTTGATGTCATCAGCAGTTGCCAAGGCAACACAGAATCCCAACTCAGGCAATTGAAAAGGAAGAAGGACTAAATTTCTGAAATATATTGTTTGCTTTTACACTGGGGGTTTTCTTTTTTTTTTTAAAGCAGGTCAAGATACCCACATCAGAATGTACCAAAGAAGGGAGAAATGGGATAATGAAAACCTAAAGGGAGGAAACAAAAGAGTGAAAATTATACCTTGGGGAAATTGTGTGCATTTTTTAAAATCTCAGATCATTTCATGCCCTCAGCAGCACTGGGGAAAAAAATTGGTACTAAAGGCTGAATTGAATGAAATATATAAGATGTCCAAATAAGATGCAAGTTTCTCAGACAATAACATGCAAAGCTACAACTTGCTGTAAATCCATTACAGGGCCCAAAAGCCATGTGTGTGCGCGCAGTAATGGGCAGCCAAACTTTTTACTGCCACACTGTGGGTGTGGCTTATTTTGTGGGTGTGGCTTAATGGTCACGTGACTGGGTAGGAGTGGCTTGCCGACCACATGACCAGGTGGAAGTGGCCTGAAGATCATCATCATTCAAGTGAACTGTTAAGTCCTCGACTTACAACCTTGCCAATGTCACTCGCTGGGGTGACAATTTGCTTCGTGTTTCCCACACTCTCCTTCCTGGGTGACCCCCCCACCTCAGGCTGGGTAGCTAGGTGAATGCGTGCTGCCAGAAGCATAAATGCTGCCAACATCGCTTCCACGCACCTCAGGTGGAGGGGAGCCAGGCAGGAGACAGGAAAGCTCATCCAAGGCCAAGAAGGAGGAAAGAGGAAAAAAGCAAGGAGTGGCGATGCAGCAGGGGGGAAAAGGGAGAACCAAGCCCAGACCAGTAATCCAGGAAGTGGCAGCCACTGATCAGCTGGAGTTGCGCACGTATCTTCATTTCCGCCGGTGGAACTGTGTTCCACCCTATTCTGCCTGCTGCCCACCCCTGTGTTTATGTGTGTGTGTTTGATCTCATTCAATGTTTTCAGCCTAGATATGGTAGTCCTATTAGAGTTACAATATTAAAAAGACCTCTACACTTTATTGACACACCCAAGTACAAAATGCTTTATTGTATGAATGTATTTTGTATTTGACTAGCTAATGAACAAAATATTTATCAGCTGAATTTACTATATTCAAATTTATTTCTCTTCTTTCAAGGACATTCCCCGCCCCAACATATTTAGACGTGGAATTCAAATAACTCATGATTCACAAATCCAGATGCTATATTGCCAAAATGTGGGTCATCATTTGTGTAAATAATGCTGTTTGTATAAATGATAATTTTGCTAACCACAACATTTCCTTCTATCAGGAAAAAAAAACCCAAGAGTGAACAACATACTGCCTGGTTCACACATTTTGCTAAGCTATGAGTTGCTTAATTAAAGTTTGTTGAAAAATTACAATCTGATAAAACCGCACAACAAAATGCCAAAATGATATAGAAGAATTTTATGTAAAGAATTGTTTTGCATTTTCCCCCCTGCCTTGTTGTTCGTTTAAGAGTTTTGGGATATTATAAATAGATTGCCAAAGCCAATGACACATTTTACCAGGACAATATGCAATGTGTGAATTCAGCCAATATGTTTTCAATATCACCTTCATTTCACCTGGTAGACCATATTTACCTATTTTAACTTTATGTTAAATTTAAATTTATGATTTCTCTCGTAGACCATATTTACTTATTTTAAATTTATGTTAAATTTAAATTTATGATTTAATTTAACGGGTCCAAAGACGGGCTATAAGAATGGTGGAAGGTCTTAAGCATAAAACGTATCAGGAAAGACTTAATGAACTCAATCTGTATAGTCTGGAGGACAGAAGGAAAAGGGGGGACATGATTGAAACCTTTAAATATGTTAAAGGGTTAAATAAGGTCCAGGAGGGAAGTGTTTTTAATAGGAAAGTGAACACAAGAACAAGGGGACACAATCTGAAGTTAGTTGGGGGAAAGATCAAAAGCAACATGAGAAAATATTATTTTATTGAAAGAGTAGTAGATCCTTGGAACAAACTTCCAGCAGACGTGGTAGATAAATCCACAGTAACTGAATTAACTGAATGCCTGGGATAAACATATATCCATCCTAAGATAAAATACAGAAAATAGTATAAGGGCAGACTAGATGGACCATGAGGTCGTTTTCTGCTGTCAGTCTTCTATGTTTCTATGATTTCTCTTGTAGACCATATTTACTTATTTTAACTTTATGTTGAATTGAAATTGATGATTTCTCTTGAAAAAGGAATGGTGTACCTAGACAGACACATATATTCCTATAGATTTTTCATAAAAGTAGTCTTTTGAGGGTATATACATCTGATGCATTATCTTTATATTTTCACTTGACCAGTTTGCTTTTTCCAAATGAAAAGACTTTTAGAGCTACTGGTAAATTGGATAGGAGTTGTAAAGTGGAATTTCATTTACTTGTTAATTAGAGAATGTCTCAACGAGCTGAGTGGAAATAAAACCACCTGGACATGCGATTGGAATCTTAATTTATATGTGTTTTGCAGTAAAATAGCTGGCTGAATGGAAGTGCTTCAGTGCTACTGAGGATTTTTTTTGTTATTTAGCTCACAGTGGACCTTTTGTATTAACTCCACCTCAGGTGCTGTTCTGACAGCATGTTCTATTACTCTGACCTTTCAGAACTTAATTGAAAGCAAATAGCTTGTAGATATTTGCACTTTATGTTACCCTTTAGGACTCCAGTGCCCCTTTAACAAGTTCGAGAGACACAGTAGACAGGCTTCAATCAGGCCCTGAAAATGAGTGGGATTTAAATCAGTCACAATTCTTTGATAGCTCTGCTTTAAATATATTATGTTTCATTATTATATTATATAGTATGTGTTCTGTCTGGGTTCCCCCAGACTTCAACACCAACTGGAAAAAGCAGCCAGACACGCTGGTAAAAGCAAAAGCACTTTATAGTTTGAAAAATAAACACAGAGAAAAACCTGTTCTTCCCAACAGGCAGGCTATGAGACTTCACAGCAGAGTCCTGATGGCCAGACAATACAGCAGACTTCTTGCTGGCACACCCACCACTGTAGAGAATAAGACCCACACCTTTTCCCCCCAAGGTTTCAGTATTCAAAGTCACAAACCAGAATTCCAAGACGCCAAAGATCACAGCCAGGTCCCAGGACTCCCAAAGATAATACTCCACAAGCCAGGAAGGGTGGGTCTGCCTTTTCAGCCTTTCCAGAGAGCACCACACCCAAACCCAGCTGTTGCCTCTTTAGTGCTGAAAGTACCTGGCTAATTGTCCCCTTCGTTGTGTTGCTCTTCTCTGCCGGAGATCGATTATTGCTTGTGCATTTTCATCTAAGGAATCCAGGCTGCTTGCTGGGGAGAGCTCCCTCTTGGGGGACTCTGGCTGTCCTCCCTCTCCCTCAGCCTGAGATTCCTCCTCCCCATCTGCCTGAACCTCCTGTTCCTCATCCTCCCCCTCTGAGCAGGAAGCCGGCAGAGGATCAGCCGTTCCCTGAGGGGCCTCAGACGGAATCACAACAAGTATGTGTTCTGCCGGGCTCTCTGGTAGGAGCCTCCCAAAAATTCAAGGGTACAAATTTCAGACACACACACGTTTGACCATTCAAAACAATGTTCTTTATCACAAAAGTCAAAATAAACAAAGCACTCTTTTTGTATTGCAAAGAGCACTGGTCCCAAAACAACCGGGTAGTCTGTACAACTTCCCTTAAGCAGTCATTAAGTACTTAGCTAGCAGCTGTGAAGAAACTTCACACCCCTTCTTCTTCTAATGAAGTGAGACACACACACACAGGTTGGTCTGCTTTGGTTTCAAAGGCGTGAAAAATCAACAAACAAAGTCCAGTAAACAGCAACACAGGATTCCTGAAGAACTGCGATCACATACTCTTCCACAATGGCCAAACCCACATGCTGCTATTTATAGCAGCAGCCCTAATTACTGGAGCCCCACCCAAACACAGGTGGCCTCCCTTATCTCCTGTAATATGTCCTTACTCGGTCTCTTCTACGCATAATTCTGCGCTTGCGTGGGTCCAAGACGTCTTCATCCGAATCAATGGAGGATAATGGAGTTTGACTGCTTGGGCTGTGTGCCAAGCCCCCCTCTTCCAAGTCATTCCCATCTTCTTCTTGGTCCGAGGAAACTAAACTCTGAACTGACTTTGTCGGCAATAACACAGGCCTATGACATGTTGACGTTTCCCCTGCATCCACCTTCACATTCCCTGGGGCAGGAGCTGGGCCAGAGCCAACCACAACAGTATGTGTGAAGGCTTTCAAGTCACAATGGAAGAAAGTATGCAATTCTAAGTTACATTAACACAGGGATACAATCTAGGACTAGGGAGATACTAATACCACCCTATAAAGCCTTAGTTAGACCACACCTAGAGTACAGCATCCAATTTTGGTCACCACACTACAAAAAAGACATTGAATCTCTACAGAAAGTAGAGAAGAGAGCAACCAGGATGATAAGGGGACTGGAAACTAAAACATATGAAGAGAGGTTGCAGGAACTGGGCATGGTTAATCTAGCAAAGAGAAGGAATAGGGGAGATATGATATAAACATAGAAACATAGAAGACTGACGGCAGAAAAAGACCTCATGGTCCATCTAGTCTGCCCTTATACTATTTCCTGTATTTTATCTTAGCATGGATATATGTTTATACCAGGCATGTTTAAATTCAGTTACTGTGGATTTACCAACCACGTCTGCTGGAAGTTTGTTCCAAGGATCTACTACTCTTTCAGTGAAATAATATTTTCTCATGTTGCTTTTGATTCAGTGTTCCAATACTTGCGGGGCTACCACAGAGAGGAGGGGCTCAGGCTGTTTTCCAAAGCACCAGAGGACCAGGCAAGGAACAATGGATGGAAGCTTACCAAAGAGAGATTCAATCTGGAAATAAGGAGGAACTTTCTGACGGTGAGAGTGAACAACCAGTGGAACAGCTTGCCTGCGGAGGCTGTGAGTGCTCCAACACTAGAGAGTTTTAAAGGGAATTAGGACTGCCATTTGTCCAAAATGGTGCAAGGATTCCTTCTTGAGTGGGGGGTTGGACTAGATGATCTACAAGGTCTCTTCCAACTCAAATCATCTAACCTAATCTAATTTAAGGTTGTCTAAAATTAGATCCAACCTTAGCAACTTTTATACTTGTGGATTTTAACTCCCATAATTCTCCCATCATCAAGAATGGCTGGGGAATTCTGGGAGTTGAAGTCCAAATATCTTCAAGTTGCCAAGGTTGGGAAGCACTGCTATAATGGGTACCTAAATTGGATGTTGATTGTTTGACATTGTTAGCAGGTTATATGAAGTTTTTTATTATTATTATTTTTAAAAAGGTTATATGAAGTGGGGCTATTGCTCATTGATGTTGGCACGGTTACTCTATTTGTGTTGTATCCAGCACCAGAACTTTCTGTCTTTACCTCAGGTAGTTAATTAGCTAATAAGATCAACATAAATTGATTCGTACTGCCCCCACCCTCCTTGCCTTCCGAAAAAGTTTAAAAACTCTTCTTTGCCGCCAGGCCTGGGGTTCCTTAGACCTTCCCCCCTGACCGATGAATGCTTAGTTTGACTGCTGATTGAATGATATTGATAGTTTTTAATTAGAATTTTAAGATTGTTTTTTTAAGGTATAATTGGATTGTTATTATTGTTTCCGGTTTTTCTGTACATGCTGTGAGCCGCCCTGAGTCCTCGGAGAGGGGCGGCATATAAATCCAAATAAATGAACGAATGAACGAATGAACGAATGAACGAATGAACGAATGAACGAATGAACGAATGAACGAATGAACGAATGAACGAATGAACGAATGAACGAATGAACGAATTAACGAATTAACAAATTAACAAATTAACAAATTAACAAATTAATAAATTAATAAATTAATAAATTAATAAATTAATAAATGAATTAATGAATTAATGAATTAATGAATTAACGAATTAACGAATTAACAAATTAAATTAAATTAAATTAAATTAAATTAAATTAAATTAAATTAAATTAAATTAAATTAAATTAAATTAAATTAAATTAAATTAAATTAAATTAAATTAAATTAAATTAAATTAAATTAAATTAAATTAAATTAAATTAAATTAAATTAAATTAAATTAAATTAAATTAAATTAAATTAATAAATTAATAAAATCAGAAGATTATTTCATAATTCTCCTTCAGGAAAGGGAAACGTTTTGGTGTAGTGGTTAAAGACATTAGGCTAGAAACCAAGGAACAGTGAGTTCTAGTCCTGCTTTAGGCATCAAGCCAACTGGATGACTTTGTCTAGACACTCTGTCTCAGCTCTGAGAAAGAGGTCATCTAAAATCATTTCCCCAAAAAACCTTGCCAATAAAACTGTAGGGAATTTTTCAGGTGATTAGCAGGAATACAGACTGACTAGAAGGCGGCAAAACGAAGGATAACCTAACAAAAATATATAAATAGATAATATGAAGATGCCAAACTCTTCCCTGGGCAGAACTGATATGCAATTACAGTAGTACCTCTACCTACAAATGCTTCTACTTATGAACTTTTCTAGATAAGAATCGGGTATTCAAGATTTTTTTGCCTCTTCTCAAGAACCATTTTCCACTTACAAATCCAAGCCTATGAACCTGTAACCAGAAAAGGCAGGGAGAAGCCTCTGTGGGGCCTCTCTAGGAATCTCCTGGGAGGAAACAGGGCTGGAAAAGGTGGGGAGAAGCCTCTGTGGGGCCTCTCTAGGAATCTCCTGGGAGGAAACAGGGCTGGAAAAGGTGGGGAGAAGCCTCTGTGGGGCCTCTCTAGGAATCTCCTGGGAGGAAACAGGGCTGGAAAAAGCAGGGAGAAGCCTCCATGGGGCCTCTCTAGGAATCTTCTGGGAGGAAACAGGGCTGGAAAAGGCAGGGAGAAGCCTCCACGGGGCCTCTCTAGGAATCTCCTGGGAGGAAACAGGGCCGGAAAAGGCAGGGAGAAGCCTCTGTGGGGGCCTCTCTAGGAATCTCCTGTGAGGAAATAGGGCTGGAAAAGGCGGGGAGAAGCCTCCACGGGGCCTCTCTAGCAATGTCCTGGGAGGAAACAGGGCTGGAAAAGGTGGGGAGAAGCCTCCATGGGGCCTCTCTAGGAATCTCCTGGGAGGAAACAGGGCTGGAAAAGGTGGGGAGAAGCCTTCGTGGGGCCTCTCTAGGAATCTCCTGGGAGGAAACAGGGCTGGAAAAGGTGGGGAGAAGCCTCCGTGGGGCCTCTCTAGGAATCTCCTGGGAGGAAACAGGGCCGGAAAAGGTGGGGAGAAGCCCCCGTGGGGCCTCTCTAGGAATCTCCTGGGAGGAAACAGGGCTGGAAAAGCCGGGGAGAAGCCTCCGTGGGACCTCTCTAGGAATCTACAGGGAGGAAACAGGGCCTCCACTCTCCCTGTGGTTTCCCCAATCGCACACATTATTTGCTTTTACATTGATTCCTATGGGAAAAATTGCTTCTTCTTAAAAACTTTTCTACTTAAGATCCTGGTCACGGAATGAATTAAGTTCATAAGTAAAGGTCCCACTGTATTTTCATACACATTAGTATACCAATACAAAGTGGTGTGGATTTTTGAGTAGGAACTTTGCTTCAAGAATATTCACCGGAGTTGAAGCAAAGCATCTTGAAATTGCTTTGGGAAACAGGACAGCTGCCTCCTTTCTAGAACCTAACTCTGCAATTGTTTTCATTGGCTCCTCACCCTGCCTCTTCTAAAACTTGTATTACCCAGAAGAAATTGTGCAGATGGTAAGGCCACTACCAGGCAGTGTGTTCAGAGCGCCTGGAGAAAAACAGTGATTGAATAAATGAATGATGTGCTTTCACTGAAGTCGGCTGATAGTGCCATTTCTCGTGTTCACATTGCCACCAATGGGCTGTAGTGCATATTCTACCTGTCCAAACATTTCCTTGCATTTTTTATTTTTTGCTTCGATTGAATGGCACTTTAAAAAATGGCAAGTTTTTTTAGGGAAGGGAAAGAGAAGAAAACTCCACAAAAAGCTCAGGGCTTTTAAAATGTTCTTGCACTTATTTTAGTTACAAAGTGGCTGAAAGTATGTCTATATGCATCTTATATTTCATTACAGTGCCATCTCTCCAGCCCTTTCCATACTTTAGATAAATGCCCGGTCGGCGGCTTAAACCGCCAGCCAAAATTGCCCCACGGAGCTCCGAAATTCTGGTTTCCGGAAAAAATGGAAGTTCGGCTTTTGGCAGCACACCAAGGTGGCGTGCTGCATGCAGGGCCTGGGGGGAGGTCCTGGATCGCCCTATTTAAGGATGGTCCGAGCAGGACCTCCTCCTTGCCCTGCTTGGTACCCGAACGCATCGGAGCACGTGGCAAGGCTTATCAGGGCCTCTTACTCTCTGTTGAAGGCTTAGGCCTGGAGTAGAAGGCCTTTCCGGCCTGCTACCTCCGGTTCTGGAGTAGGTGGCTACCTTCACCTGGTTCAGCAAGGAGTTATGCCCAATGTTGCCCAGGAAGGTTTTGGCAGGAATTTCCGCCCTGTTAGTTTTTGGCCTCTGCAGGTCCTTTGTTTATAGTTGAATTTGAATATTTAAATTCACGTATTTAAAGTTACGTTATTTAAATTTATGCTAATTTAATAAAGTGACCCTATATTTAACCCATACACTGTCTCAGCGTCTTTACTCCACTTCACATATAGGATTATTTCAGGGGAGGAAGGGTGGGCAACCGAAAACCTTTTCAGGATTTTAGAGCAGTGTAGAGCCTTGACAGCACTTGTCACATCACAACAGTAGGCCAATCTCAAAAAGATAAAACTTCCCCTTTCCTTCAATTGCAAAACAACCTGACACTGTAGAACAGATTTTGGTTTTTGACAGAGTGGAATTCTTCAAAATTAAAATATGATCTTAAGTTGTGATTTCAGTGAAAACGATCTTCCAGGGACTCCAGAATTACAGCCGTTGACTGAAAAGCCATTGTTTTAAAAATGTATTTTTAAATTCATGCTCTTTATCGCTTGTCCCCAACACATCTGTCTGGAAGCTCAGTTTATAGCTTTAATGCCCCAATTATGATGTTTATTATTCCCATTTGTAGACTTTTAGAAGAAAAAAAATCCCTGCAAATTTCTCTTTATTATCAGTCTTATACTGACACCTAGAGGCTTTTATTTTATCTGAAAAAGTAAGAATTAAGAAGTTTGTTCTTTCTGCTTCTTATGCTCAAAGTTTCTGAAGAAATGTTCAGTTGTTGGAGAATGCAGCCTGCCTTAGGCCATGATGCTTCAGTCTCTTGAATTTCATTGGGATATTAAACAGACAAGTCTCACCTATGCCTAGGTTGGCAGAAAATTTCCTTAAATAATAAAAGAATTGGGTGAAATTCTCATAGTTGGAGTCTATTTTTCATATACTTACTGGCACAATGGCCTAACAGTATGTGTGAAAACAGCTCTCCACGAATGTATTTCCCATGCTTCTAGTGCAGGGGTGACAAACTGGCGGTCTGTGGATGTTTCATGTGGAGGCCATGCCCACCCCAGCTCTGCAAAGGGGAAAAAAAGTTGTGATACATCATGTGACGGCAACGTGATCTTGCGAGTTTGACACCTGTTTTCTAGTGAATCTTATTTATTTATAATAGAATGCTTGGCTGCATAGAATATAATAGAATGCTTGACTGCATAGCTAGAGGTATAACAAGCAGGAAGAGGGAGATTGTGACCCCACTGTATAGAGCGCTGGTGAGACCACATTTGGAATAGTGTGTTCAGTTCTGGAGACCTCACCTTACAAAAAGATATTGATAAAATTGAAGAGGTCCAAAGACGGGCTACAAGAATGGTGGAAGGTCTTAAGCATAAAACGTATCAGGAAAGACTTCATGAACTCAATCTGTATAGTCTGGAGGACAGAAGGAAAAGGGGGGACATGATCAAAACATTTAAATATGTTAAAGGGTTAAATAAGGTTCAGGATGGAAGCGTTTTTAATAGGAAAGTGAACACAAGAACAAGGGGGCACAATCTGAGGTTAGTTGGGGGAAATATCAGAAGCAACGTGAGAAAATATTATTTGACTGAAAGAGTAGTAGATGCTTGGAACAAACTACCAGCGGACGTGGTTGGTAAATCCACAGTAACTGAATTTAAACATGCCTGGGATAAACCTGTATCCATCCTAAGATAAAATACAGGAAATAGTATAAGGCCCTAGATGAACCATGAGGTCTTTTTCTGCTGTCAATCTTCTATGTTTCTATAAAACTTACATGCCCACTTATAATCTTAGATGCTCACAACAACAACAACAACAACAACAACAACAACAACAACAACAACAACAACAACAACAACACAGTGGTTAGAGTGCAGTACTGCAAGCTGCTTCTGCTGACTGCTGGCTGTAGTTCAACAGTTCAGATCTCACCAAGCCCAAGATTGACTGAGCCTTCCATCCTTCCAAGATGGGTAAAATGAGTACCCAGATTGTTGGGGGTGATACAGTATTCTGATTCTCTAAATCACTTAGAGAGGTCTGTAAAGCACTGTGGAGTGGTATATAAGTCTAACTGCTATTGCTATAGAGCTGGGGCGGTGCAGTGGTTAGAGTGCAGCACTGCAGTCCAACTGCTAGTTGTAGTTCAGCAGTTCAAATCTCACCACCGCCTCAAGGTTGACTCAGTCTTCCATTCTTCCGAGGTGGGTAAAATGAGGACCCAGATTGTTGGGGGCAAAAGGCTGATTCTGTTAACTGTTTAGAGAGGGCTGTAAAAGCACTATATATATAGGTCTAAATTCTATTGCTATTGCTATTCAAGGGCAACTTCATGTAGAGCACGTTGCAATAACCCAGTCACAAAGTAAATCTAAATGTGTATTTCATAGGATCTGCTCAGCCAGAATCCAATTCAGAGAGAAGTGACTTTTTTCTGCAGAAGTCTAAAATGGGCTTCAAGGGCTCACCCAACCTAGTCCTTTGACCCAGCATGGCTCACTGGCTAGGTGTAAACTAAATAAGAGTGGAAAAGTAAATGTCGTTGACCATTCTTACATCTGAAATAAGTCCTAAGGATGAAATTGACTAAGCTCAGTCAGTTTCATCCTTCAGTTCTTTTCTCCCAGTGAGATTTTCGGTCTCAATTGTCTGATTTGATCTGCTAGAGTTTCCCAGAAAAATGGGGCACCCTGTTAAATTCACAATCGCCGAAAGTCCACATAGGCACAATCCAATCCAAGACCTTCATCACAGACTCATTCCAACATTGACATTTCTTAATGATAAAGAATGTAACAGCTACTTTCGATTATGTGGCTTTCCATATTCTAATATTTACACAAATACAGAGGATGCCAAACAACGCATTGACTTTGGATTGGTTTGTACCGAAGCTTTAAATTTTCCATTACTGTTCTAAAGTATTCAGATGCTCTGCTGGTGCATACATTTCACATTTGCCAATTTTTGAAGATCACTTTAAGAAATCTTTGTCCCCATGAAGCAGAGTAGTAAGGAAAAGATATCCAGATTTTGCAAATCCTGGTCCAGAAATACATGTCTGCTTTTAGAGGATGATCCTGGTTGAGATCAGAATGTTCTTATGAGTGTGAAGTAGGCTATAAAAAGAATTGTGTAAATTTGAATACTTTTTTAAAATCTCTTTTGGACAACTCTTTGCTTTTTCTTTGGCTGCTCTATTTGTACACTGCCATCAAGAGGGTGTCTTATTATATGTGCTGGTTCGACTTAGCATATTTGAAACCTATTGCATGAGCCTTCAAGTCAGTTTTGTTGGCAAGGTGCTTTGAAAGTGGTGTAATAAACTGATGGTTGAATTACAAGATAAAGAAGAAGCAGAATTCTATAAAATCTGGGAAAAGTGGTACAATTGGTTAAATTACAAAAAACCAAATAAAACAATAAACGAGAAACCCTAACACGAAATACAAGAAAATGGATAGATTTTAACAGATAAATAAGATGATGAAACTTATAAATGGAACAAAATTAAGGAAATATTTTAAGATAGATAAGTTAAAGAATCAACGGTACTGTCAAGATAGCAGTACGCAATGCTACAAAAATATTAATACTAATGCTTTATGTCTTTTGTCTATGTGTTACATGTTATATGTTGATATTATGTAGTTAGGTATATTATTATTATTATTATTATTATTATTATTATTTATTAGATTTGTATGCTGCCCCTCTTTGAAGACTGTTTGGTTCTGTATATATGCATGCACGTATGTATGCATGTGTGTGTATATGTGTGTGTATGTGTATAATCATTTAATATATATTTTTTTTAAAGGAAGTGGTTTTCCATTTACTGATTCCTAAAGTTGTGAGAGAGTAACTGGGCAAAGGACTGCATGCTTGAAATGGGACTAGAGCTCATGATTTCTTAAATCACTATATCAAAGATGTTCTTGTTGGGGAAACCTATCTGGCACCTTATCTTGTAATGAATGAATAAGGGGTGAAGTTTCTGCTATATATCATCCATGAAATGAAAGGCCACCTATTATCCACACAGCCATGTTTGGTTCAAAAAGAGATAAGTAGAAGCAGCTTGATTAACCTTCAGCACTATGGTATGCTGCTACGCATGATACATGCGTGGAGTGTACTAAAGCAAATTAAAAATCTCAAGAAGTTGACATAAAAAAGCACCCAAACTGTAAACTTATAGTGATTGTTTATGAGAAGCATGGTTGTTATTCTCCTATAGCAAAAATCTTTCTAAGAAAACTGCAGAGATAAGTCTTGATAGTTGCCATGAGTTAATCCTCACTTGAAGATCAAAATGATTGATTGATTGATTGATTGAATGAATGAATGAATGAATGAATCAATGAATGAATCAATCAATCAAAATGCAGGCAGAGGTTAAAATATTCTCTCTCTTCCTCTCTCTGAATCTGGAACTGGTCATTTTCATCTTATGGATATTTTTTTAGAAGCAAGTCTTAATGAGGTCATTTGGTTGTATTCCAAGGCTAATTTGTATAATACTGAATGCAATATTTTTCCCTATCCTTAAATAAACCATGCTCCTGAATAGTGTAAACCTGTAGTATATAAATTTGAGGATATGGTCTTTAGAAAACCTCGCTTCAAGGTATCTCCAAATGTTTTGTAAGCTTACTAAAAGTCATTTTTAGATCAAACATAGAATGCAGGACAGACGAAGTTAAATATTTATTTTAGTTTCCCATGCACTCTCTATAAACCCCTTGTGGTTCCTGTTTGTTTGCTTTCCGTGCAAGTAAACAGGAACATGCAACTTCATTCTCATGCTATATAATGAAGTAAAGTAAATTGGACCTATTTGTATTTCCTTCTCCAATCTTTTTAGCCGAATGCTTCTTTGTTTTGTTTGTTGGAGATGGTTGACGATGTTTTATTCCTTATCAGATAAAATATTTATTCATTCATTCATTCATTCATTCATTCATTCATTCATTCATTCATTCATTCATTCATTCAATTTTTATGCCGCCCTTCTCCTTAGACTCATGGCGGCTTACAACATGTTATCAATAGCACTTTTTAACAGAGCCAGCATATTGCCCCCACAATCCGGGTCCTCATTTTACCCACCTCGGAAGGATGGAAGGCTGAGTCAAGCTTGACCGGGGATGAGATTTGAACCGCTGACCTACAGATCTACAGTCAGCTTCAGTGGCCTGCAGTACAGCACTCTACCTGCTGCGCCACCCCGGCTCTAATTTGTTCTTAAGCAGACATCTATGTTACTCAGGGAGTTAAAAAAAGGACATCAAGTACAACTAATTTTTTCCAGTCAGGTTGCAGTTTTGCTTATCTGTCACTGTGTGGCAATATGCCGAATAGTAAGACAGAGCAGGAATTTGTTGCAGTTGACAATATCAGAGGCTCAGATATTCAATTTCTAGGTGTTCTATAGAGCCTCAGAATACTTCAATTATCTTTTCCAATTTGATGAAAGACAGATTATTTGCTTATTTGTACCCTATGACAATAATTAAGTGTTGTACTTCATGATTCTTGACAAATGTATCTGTTTCTTTTATGTACACTGAGAGCATATGCACCAATGACAATTCCTTGTGTGTCCAATCACACTTGGCCAATACTGAATTCTATTCCATTCTATTTTCTATTCTATTCTATTTTCTATTCTATTCTGTTCTTTTCTATTCTATTCTATTCTATTCTACTCTACTCTACTCTGCTCTATTCTATTCTTATAAAATATCTTACGCAACCAGACTTGAAATCCTAGATACGATCTAAGCATAGCCCATAAAACCATCTGCTACAATGTCTTTCCTGTCAATTACTACTTCACTTCAACCACAACAATAAACAAGCACACAACAGATACAAACTCGAAGTAAACTGTTTCAAACTTGACTGTAGAAAATATGACTTCAGCAACCGAGTAGTTAATGCTTAGAACTCACTACCCGATTCCATAGTTTCATCACCAAACCCCAAATAATGTACCCTTGGACTCTCCACTGTTGACCTCATCTAATTCCTAAGAGGTCAGTAAGGGGCATGCATAAGTACACCAGCATACCTACCATACCTGTCCTAATGTTTCCCTCTTTATTAGTACCCATATCATGTATATAAACCAATACGTACTTGACAAATAAATAAACAAAAATAAAAATATTTTTTCTATTCTATTACGGATTCTTGTTTTGCCTTCAATGCCATCAAGGTAACAAATGTAAAATCCTATATTTGAAACAGAATATTTTGTGCACATATCATTTATGCCCGTGTGGATTATGCGAAGTCCAGTTGTAGCTCCTTTGAAGGAAATAGAAAATAGATAAGGAAAGTATAACATTTTGATGGGGTCTGGTATGGTCTGGTGTCAAGGATATCAAAATCCAGGGGTGGGCTACTGCCCGGACAGGGGGGAACACAGTGGGGTAGTGAAAATGGAGTTCCACCCCAGAGCACCCAATTTGCACTGAAAGATGTCGAAAGAAAATGCAGGGCATCCTGCATAAACCATGCTCACAGTGTGGTAGTAAAACTTTTGGTAGCCCTTCACTGCCAAAACCTATGTACTGTATCGCATACTTCAGACAACTTGTGTGGAGAAAGATCAAAGATTGATGAGTTTTTATCCTTTAGGTATGACTTCCTCCCTTTCCTACATCTACATCCTACATTCACCAGAAGAGCTCTGCATTCCTCCTCCCGTAATAGAATACCGTACGAAACTAGACTTACAATCCTGGGCCTAGAAAGCTTAGAACTAAGACGCCTTAAACAGGATCTAAGTATCAACCACAAGATTATATGCTGCAGCGTCCTGCCTGTCAATGACTACTTCAGCTTCAACCACAACAACACAAGAGCACATAACAATTCAAGCTCAATATTAACCGCTCCAAACTTGTCTGTAAAAAATACGACTTTATTAATAGAGTTGTTGAAGCGTGGAACTCATTACTGGATGCCGTAGTATCATCCCCTAACCCTCAACATTTTACCCTTAGACTGTCCATGGTTGACCTCTCCAGATTCCTAAGAGGTCAGTAAGGGGTGTGCATAAGTGCACTAGAGTGCCTTCCGACCCCTGTCCTATTGTCTCTCCTATATACCGTGTTTCCCCGAAAGTAAGACAGTGTCTTACTTTCTTTTTACCCCCAAAAGCCCCACTACGTCTTACTTTCGGGGTATGTCTTACATTGGAAAAAAATTGAAAGGGTCCTTTCAGCGGCGCAGCAGCGAGGAGGCGAAGATTGGGGTTTCCCCTTTGCGTGGGCAGCGGGGAAGACCCAGGGAAGGTTTCTTCGGCCGCCCAGCAGCTGATCTGCGCGGCAGCAGCCCTGGCGGCGGTTCCCTCGGCAGCGCGGTGGTAGGGAGAGGCTTGCGGTCGGCGAGCAGGTGGGAGAGCTCGGCGGCAAGGCACAAAGAATTTCCCTCGGGGCACGCGTGGAGCCGCAGACGCGTGTCGGGGAAGCGTGTGTCTGGAGGGGAGGAGCCGCTCTGCGCAGTTGGGCAGCCCCACCTGCCTGCCGGAAAGGAGGCGGGCGAAGGAGGGCGCAGCTCCGGCCGCTCGCCTCGGAGCCGGTCGGCCTCGCTGGCCACTTGCAGCCGAGCCTCGGCAGGACTCGGTTGCTGGGACGAGCGCCTTCGCTGCAAGCCGCCGCCCGCTCGGCTCGCTTCGGACCAGCGCCGTCCCGCACTGCCGAGGGAACCGCTGCCAGGGCTGCTGCTGTGCTGCCGAGCAGATCAGCTGCTGGGCGGCCGAAGAAACCTTCCCTGGGTCTTCCCGACGTCATCGGGCTCCCCCCCGGCAATACCCCCGTGTTTCCCCAAAAGTAAGACATATGTCTTACTTTCGGGGTACGGCTTATATTAGCCGACCCCCCTGAAACTCCCGATACGTCTTACAATCGGGGGTGTCTTACTATCGGGGAAACAGGGTACCATATATTTTCTCTTCTATCCCTATATCTTTCTTCTATTCTCTCATCGATTTATTTTATCCTATATTCTCTCTTCTTTCTCTAATTCTATTTCCTCGAAAGTGTCCTCTATTACCTTCATTGTGTATTATTGTGTATTGGACTAATAACTAACTAACTAACCAACTAACCAACTAACCAACTAACCAACTAACCAACTAACCAACCAACCAACCAACCAACCAACCAACCAACCAACCAACCAACCAACCAACCAACCAACCAACCAACCAACCAACCAACCAACCAACCAACCAACCAACCAACCAACCAACCAAACAACCAACCAACCAACCAACCAACCAACCAACCAACCAAACAAACAAACAAACAAACAAACAAACAAATAAATAAATCTTACTTCCAGCATCAGATTCCAACTCTTCAGAAGCTATAAGCAATTTATTCAGGATGCAGCTGATACTTAGTGACAAAGAAAACACACTTGGTACAGTATCTTTAATCTGGATGGCACAAATACCCTTTGTTCATGCGTACTCTAAGCTCCTTGATGAATAACCTTCATTTTGTTTTACCAATCATTAACTTTCAATTTAAAGATGGCTTGGTCCTTCAATGGACCTGCTTAGAACTTGTTTTGTGCTGTTTTGTTTTGGGTTTTTTTTGTTTTGTTTACATATTAGTTATTTATTTAGTCTCTTATAGTCTCTTATAGAGTAAAAATGACCCCTCTGTCTCTGTTTTTGTCTGTCTCTGTCTCCCTGTCTCTGTCTGTCTCCCTGATTGTCTGTCTGTCTCTCTCTCTCTCTTTTTCTCTCTGTTTTCCCCAACCCACACCATTGGATCAATTTCAGAATATCAAACATTGATAAATCTCTTATTTGGTGACAACCTGAAAAATAGCATTCCATTCTATTTGATACAACACTCAAAAATATTTTAAGATCTTCTGACTTTATACAATATTTATGTTTACTGCAACTTTTCTGAAATCAGGTCTCCCCCCCCCCCCGGATATATAAGTCTATATCTCTGAAAACTGCTAAAAATGCTGAAATTTATAGTCTTAGTATAATCTTAGTTTTTGGTCCATCACTTTTCCATCCAACAATAGATTAAAAGAAAGCTGCTTTGGTTGGTGTGCAATCTTATAATGTGATTAAAAATGTTCTCTTAGCAGATGATTTGATTTGGAAAATCTGCAATCCATTATCCATTACTTTTATTATTTGTTTAGGTTTTTCAATTCTAGTATTATCTTCTTGGCTTTAAGACTGAAAACAATTATTCTAATGGTATTAGCTATAAGTGATAACATGAAGCTATTGAACAATGGCACAGTAAAGGTGCTATAATTTATTACCTATTTTATTTTTGAGCAGCAGACAGCTTTTTAAAATCATTTTTATTATTAATGATGATACCTATGGGAAAGTAGGGATTAGTAGAAAAATCTATCACAGCTAATTCCTCCAGAAGCACTTGGCTTGTAGGAATCCATCAATTTCTATTAGGCTGCATCATGTTCACTGATTTAATCTTGTTGAAAATGATTCTTTGTCAGCACATTGGCAATACATGTTTTTTTTTTAAAAAAGAAATTACCTAGGAATGATAGTTCTGTGGGAAAACAGTGGAGGCAACATCACTGTGAGGAACGTCTTTCATTGCCTGAAAACACTAAAATTTGAAGAACTTTAAAACTATGATTTGCTAAACATCTCATACCTTTGGGTGGATGAGTAAACAATGTTTATTTATTTATTTATTTATTTTGTCCAATACACAATGAGGGTTTTAGTGAGTATATATCGATATATACACATAGTAAAATACATGATGAAGGTTATAGAGGAGATACTCATAGTAAAATATATCTAAGAAATAATAGAAAAGAAGATATAGGAATAGAATATATAGGAATAGAATATATAGAATATACAGAATATAGGAATAGAATATATATATATATTCAAGTCCCAGTGGGTATGGCTAGCCGAAATAGATCTATCCTAGTCTCCCTTAATTTTCAAATTCAGCTTAAACATGTGACATATATATATATATATATATATATATATATATATATATATATATATATATACACACACACACACACACACACACACACACACACACACATATATATATATATATATGGTACATACATATATACATACATATATATACATATATATATGGGGGTTTTTTTATGTCGGATCACCCTGGTATATTTCAAGGAACGTCACAGCTCCTTTTTGCCTCTAGGCCCAACCCAGGGCCACTTCAAGGCAGTTAATTTATTTATAGCCGACAACTATATTCTGTATGTGTCAAATGTTTTTTTAGCTGGAATTTTAAAATTAAGGGAGACTAGGATGGTCCCATTTCGGCCTTGTTCTGGCCTCATCAGCTAGCCACACCCTTCCTTACTGGGATTTGATCCTGTGGACTCTGCCAGAACAAGGCCAAAATGTGACGTTCCTTGAAATATACCAGGGTGATCCGACATAAAAAAAAACATATAGCCCCTCCCTGGTACACAGCTGGAAGGGATCTGATCTGATAGCACCTCTGCTAAGTCTCTACCTTACAAGGCAGAGTCCACAGGATCAAATCCCAGTAAGGAAGGGTGTGGCTAGCTGATGAGGCCAGAACAAGGCCGAAATGGGAGAGTCACAAGGTTATTATTGTTGCATGATGCCTTTTAATCTCACCTGTGGGCGGAGTGACGGCTTCTCAAGGGGAAGAAGGCCGCAGCTCAGACTGCTTGGCTCAACTCTCCTTTTTCCCCCTGCTGCTGCTGCTGCACGCTCCTCACTTTTTTCCTCTTTCCTCCTTCCTGGCTTCAGGAGGTGGCCACATGAGGCTAGAGGAAAGCCGGGAAAGAGAGAGGGAAGCTCATCTGAGGCCAGGAAGAAAGAGGAAAAAAGCGAGGTGCACGTAGCAGCAGCAGGAAGGGAAGGGAAAAAGAGAGAGCCAAGCCGAGACTGATAATCCAGGAAGTGACTGCCACCGGTCAGCTGGAGTTGCGCATGCAGCTTCATTTCCGCCAGTGTAACTGCGTTCCACCCCATCCTGCCTGCTGTCCACCCCTGCATAGGACCCCTGTCTCATGAAAGAGAAACATGGATTATGGATCTTGATAACTCCGTGATATCTGCTCTGAAAAGCCTAGCCATGATTCCAGTCAAAAAGAAAAATAAATGTTTTAATACTATATTCTGGAGTGTCTCCAACAGAGCATAATTTTTCACATCCTCAAATCTCTGAACCATATTATACTGGGGCAATGCCCTATAAATTCTAGGGATTTTAATTCCCTATAAAAAATTAAGGAATCAGCCTAGGGGTGAAATGCTACTGGTTCAGCCTGGTGGTTCGGATAATCAATAATGGTTGCAGCGTGAGGCGCACCCACCCGCCTGGACATCACCATTTTCTTTTTTAACCCTCTGTACATGCACAAAGCATTCCATGCATGCACAGAGGGTGAAAAAGTGTGCATATGCACAAACAGAGCGAGAGTAAAAAAGCACGCATGCAACACTTCTGAACTAGTTAGGAAAGGTAAGTGGAATTCACTGCTGAATCAGCCTACACAATAATAACCTGCAGTGAGATCACATGTTGTAACCCCCAGGGTTTATCTAAATGCAGACAATTGGATGGTCTTTATTCAAAAGAATAACACTGATCAATTTTATATCCATCTAATATCGGTTTGTATGTCTGGGCAAGACTGCTGATACGACGCTTCATCATAGATTGATCTCTGTTTTATCCATGGTTACTTATTCTTTTCTAAGGTCTTCTGTCCGAAATGTTATGAAGGTTCTTCCTAGACCAGGGACATATCAGGGTTGGGCTTGACCTTGAGGGGGTTGGGTGGCTGTGGTCAGAGTGGGCATGGCCAGCTCAATGTCCTGCAGCCCTCTGCCACATGGCCCTCCCAGGTTCCATTTTCGTTGGCAGAAAGCTGCAGGAGTCCATCACAGCCCTTTGCAAGCTCCATTTTCACTGACAGAGGCACCACAGGCCAGTCCTTCACTGTTTCCAGGGCAGCCCCGTGGGCCAGAGCTAAGCATCCTGCAGGCTAGATCCATCCTGAGTGCCTTGTGTTTTACATCCTTGTCCTAGACCAGTGATGTTGAACCTTTTTTTCCTTGGGTGCTGAAAGAGCATGCATGTGAACTATTGTGCATGCATGAATGCCCACATCCATAATTCAATGCCTAGGGAGGGCGAAAACAACTTCCCCCACCCCTGGAGGCCTCTGGAGGCTGGAAATGGCCTGTTTCCCAACTTCTGGTGGGCCCAGTAGACTCGTGTTTTGCCCTTCCCAGGCTCCAAAAGTTTCCCTGGAGCTGGCAAAGACTAAAAACGCCTTCCCCCACCCCCCCGGAGGCTCTCTGGAAGTCAAAAACCTTCTCCCAGAGCCTCTGTATGAGCCAAAACTCAGCTGGCTGCCACACACGTGCACACTGGAGTTCGCATGCCAGCAGATATGGTTCCGCGTGCCACCTGTGGCAACTGTGGCATAGGTTTGCCCTCACTGTCCTACACCATTCATGGCAGGCTCATGTCGACTGACTTTTAGCAATAGCAATGTATTGGCGGAAAATGACCTAAGAAACATTTCTGATTTTAAAAATTAAGGATAAACTAAAAAGAGTTCTGGCACTTGTAAAAGACATACATTTTAATATATCAATTCATATACACCAGGAATTGCTTACTAGAGAATGCAATTTCTAGTTTTGCAATTCTTCCTGATTTCTTATTTTGGTGCAAGTGTGGCATTTGTTTGAACTGCTGAGAATAATGTTTCATCATGATGCTATGCCATAATGGTCAGGGGATGAAGGCAGCTGGGCTGTTTGCCATATCAAAAATTAATCAGTCAGTCAGCCAGCCAGCCAATTAATCAACTCAATGAGTTTAGAATTAAAAAGTAAGGAGAAATAAAGCACTTGTATTGCCAGCCTCAGATATTTTCTTTTTGTTCCAAAAATAAAATATATTGACTACTGCAGAGCTCCTTAAAATTGTGTGTGTGTGTGTGGGGGGGAAATCTTATGAAATATAATACCACAATTTGTATTGTCAAAGCAATCCCAAAAATATCACTAGATGACAAAACCATGATGAAGCAGCAAAGGATGTAATACAGATACAGTGGTACCTCTACTTATGAACTTAATTCATTCAGTGACCAGGTTCTTAAGTAGAAAAGTGTGTAAGAAGAAGCATTTTTTCCCATAGGAATCAATGTAAAAGCAAATAATGTGTGCCATTAAGGAAACCACAGGGAGGGTGGAGGCCCTGTTTTCTTCAGAGAGATTCCTAGAGAGGCCCCACAGAGATTTCTTCCTGCCTTTTCCGGCCCTATTTCCTCCCAGGAGATTCCTAGAAAGGCCCCACAGAGGCTTCTCGCTGCCTTCTCCGGTTACAGTTTCGGAGGGTCGGGTTTGTAAGTGGAAAATGGTTCTTGAGAAGAGACAAAAAAAATCTTAAACACCTGGTTCTTATCTAGAAAAGTTTGTGAGTAGAGGCATTTGTAGGTAGAGGTACCACTGTATTAATGATGAAGAGAAGTCTACACTGAATTTATGATTAATTTAATACTTAAGCATAAGGTTTTAAGCATAAAATGTATCAGTAAAGACTTGATGAACTCAATCTGTGTAGTCTGGAGGACAGAAGGAAAAGGGGGGACATGATCGAAACATTTAAATATGTTAAAGGGTTAAATAAGGTTCAGGAGGGAAGTGTTTTTAATAGGAAAGCGAACACAAGAACAAGGGGACACAATCCGAGGTTAGTTGGGGGAAAGATCAAAAGCAACGTGAGAAAATATTCTTTTACTGAAAGAGTAGTAGATCCTTGGAACAAACTTCCAGCAGACGTGGTTGGTAAATCCACAGTAACTGAATTTAAACATGCCTGGGATAAACATATATCCATTGTAAGATAAAATACAGGAAATAGTATAAGGGCAGACTAGATAGACAATGAGGTCTTTTTCTGCCGTCAGTCTTCTATGTTTCTATGTTTCTACTTTGGTACCAGGACAACCTGTAGGGACTTCCTTTCCATGTATCACTGCAGATTTATTTCTTATTTGTTAAAGAGGGTTGGGCGTGGGAGGAAGCGACAGTGTATTCAGAAAAGTTTCATTGGTTCATCACATTCAGTCAATTTCCCTCTCCTTGTTTGAAGGAAAGTTAAATGGACAACCATGCTTGGCTCACATTCACATGTAGACAAGCATACTCACCAAAGTGTGAAAGAGTGTGTTTAAGGTTTCCTTTGATGATTATTTGCTGTCTTTTTTCATATGCCAGTTGTTATTTGTCTGCATTAAAGCAGTTCCTGGAAGCAACTGAAAAAAATAAATAAATACTGGGGTGATGTTTAAATGCAAAGTACGTGCGAGTGTGCCTGAGACATATATGGAAATGTGGAAGCAAATATTTTTTTAGCGGTGGGGGGGCAGGGGTGATCAAGCGTTCATCAGGTAGGGAATTGTGATGACTTGTGATTCTTACCTGCCTCTCTTAAAATTCCTGTGTCCTGTCAGTTGATTATCAGAGATGCACCTCCACTAACAACTAAAAGCAATCACAAAAAAGCCACAATGAAGAAAGGAATTACATAATTGAAAAGAGCTCCAAATCCTAATGGAATTAAAATTGAGTGAACCATTAAAAAAGTAAAGAGAAATTAACTTTTCTCAGGAAAGATTAGCATAGCTGACGAGCTATTTTTGTTTACCATCGGCTATGTCTTCCTTTCTGGAAGAATCTTCGGTAAGGTTTTGGAAGATGATCATAATCAGTGCATAGTTCCATGAAGAAATATGAGGTCTTTTGGAAGGCTTAATCAGAAGGGGCATCATAAGGGGCGTGCATAAGTGCAAGGGGTGTGCATAAGTGTACCAGCATGCCTTCCGTTCCTTGTCCTAATGTTTCTCTTTTCAATGTCGTCTGGTGGGGCCAAGGGGAATAGCCTTCTCTGTGGTGGCCCCGGCCTTCTAGAATCAACTCCCCTCGGAGATTTGAACTGCCCCCATTCTTCTTGCCTTCTGCAAGACCTTGAAAACCTATCTATGTCTCCAGGCATGGGACAATTAATGTATCCCCTTCTCTGACCATTAAGAGTTATGTGTGGTTGTGATTGTATAGCACTGATTGTTTTTTAAGATAGCGGGGGTTTTAGTCATAGTTTTAAATATTATATATGTATTGTACTGTTTTATTGCTGTTGTGAGCCGCCCCGAGTCTTCGGAGAGGGGCAGCATAGAAGTCTAATAAATTATTATTATTATTATTATTATTATTATTATTATTATTATTATTATTATTATTATTATTATTATTATTATTATTATTATTATTATTATTATAATAATAATATTATTATTATATTATTATTATTATTATTATTATTATTAATATAAATATTGTTATACCTTTGTATACCACCAATATGTACTTGACAAAACAAACAAACAAATAAATAAATAAATAAATATAATGTACACTAACTTCTTTGGCATTATTTTTGTTCTTAATTGCACCCAGCTTGATCAGCACCTTGGCTATCTCTCTACCATTGGAGGACATCCTCACCTTTGGTAACTAAACAACTCAAGTTCATTTGTAAATATAGTCTTGAATCTAAAAATAATAGCTTATGGATCTGCCTGGAAATATAAGCATGAAATCCAATAGGTACCATTAAGGGGGAATAAATGGCTAAGGTGATGTAGATACTGACTATATCCATTCTTCTGTATCTTCAGATGCACTTTTGGGAGATTACATCAAAACTTTGCATAGCTTAAAAGAAACAGATTGGATGCTTTTGGTATAAACCCACACCCAAACACACACACCTGTAATTCACGTTGAGAAAACAATTCTACTTACACCATTTGACTTTGCCCCAACATGGATCTCTAAATAATCTGCAAATATACATTGTAATTGGTTGTGGGAATAATAACCTTGATAAACAGGAGAAGTTCATCAAGTACAGAGAGTAACCAAGACAACAATTAGATAAAAGAAGTCTAAGTTCAGATCCGGAATGTAGAAAACATCTCATATTCGACCCTCCCTATTTTCTTTGGAATAAAGGCAGAGGGGAGGGACTTTCAAACTTGTAAGATTCTGTTACTTTATAATAAAAGTAGTTTACTTTTCATAACTTAGATTTCCAAGTCTGGTTTATCTCAGAAACCGGATACCAATCCCTGCAAATATTTTATCTCTTTCTAGTCCGAGAGAAGATCTTACTTTGGGCTCAGATTTCCCTTTTCTGACCATTGTTGTAGTTGTAGCTTTTTCTCCTGTTCTTTAGGGTGTTTCTTACAGCCCATTATGTACCTACATATGTGCAACAATTGAACCAATATAGGGTCTAGCAAGACCTTCTACCACATTATTTTCAAGCTGGTTCAATGCTATTATGCTTTCAAAACTTTTTTTTTTTTGGAAGTTGGGAGTCAGCCTTTGCAAGGCATTAGTGTAGTTTTCTTGCAAGCCAAGATTGAACAATAACATTTAGGCTCCCTCTGCCATTTGCTTCCTGTAGTGATGCATTCATCATGTCACTGCTTTGCTCTTAGGTATGCACTTAATTTCTTACGGAACATAACATCTGATTAATATGAAATATCATCCTTTTTATTCAGAGATTAGAATAGCCTCCGCAGAAATAATGGGATGGAAGTCTAGTTCCCCATGGGCATATTTAAATGACACATTTTGGAAACACATAAAATTGTTATGGAAATGTAAGCCTTCTATTGGAAATAAAGTTGCGTGAGGAGGCCAATGGTAACGTCTTGATAATGATTAGGCACCACTTTTTGGACAATATATAATAATAACTCCTTTCCTTGGCTGGTTTGCTTGGGCCAATATTCAAGCTGCTGTAAATTGTTGAGGTTCCATTGAAGTTGGAGAAGTTTGGCTGAGTTGCATCACTACAGAATGTGGACAGGCTGTATAACTTATCTCCTGTTGGAAAAGATTTCAATGAAGAAAATTTCCTAGTTATGTGGTGCATAATCATCAGGGATTTTGTCTCTGGAATAATGTCAGAACTAGGATTTTCATGTCAGTTGCTCTCAGTCATGGCTTCACCCTTATAGAAAGGAGTAAACTGATGATTCTTTGGTTCTTTGAAGCTAGTCCCTAATAGTCTCATATTTTTTCTACAGTCCCAGTTATAGATGATGCTACTGCTATTTTAAAGACATAATGAACTGATGTAATTCACAAGGAAGCTTTTTATTTTGCTGTCAAGGATATAGTCCTCCCTCAGTTATTGTTGGTGCTGAAACTTAACAGGTCTTCAGTTACATTTATGCTGTGAAGTTTTCTTTTTTGTTCATGTGAACAAAACATTTTATTAATGTGAATTATTTTGTTAACTATTAATTATGTTATTATAAGGTTGTTCACTTAATCTTAATGCTATTTAAGATCCTAAAGAGTTGAAGACTTTTAGATAGATTTTTGTAACAGAAAACATAAAATCGCATCGTAATGTTTTCCCTGTAAATTGTCTGTATCCTTGCCTTGGGTTTGTTTCATTAAGTGAGTAGGAGATTATAAATACAGTAGTACCTCGACTTACGAATTTAATTGGTGCGGGAAGGAGGCTCGTAAGTCGAAAAGCTCGTATGACGAAACATTGTTTCCCATAGGAATCAATGGAAAAGCGATTAATGCGTGCAAGCCCAAAAATCAGAAACCGGCCGCCACCACCGAAGGAGGCTTGAGCCTCCCGATCCTCCCCGCCCCTTTGCCATGCATGCGACCGCCTCTCCGTTCGCCAAGCACCGCGGGGAAGGGGGGAGAGAGAAGCAGACGGGCAGCAGCCACAGCGGAGGCCAAGTCTCGCTCTGGGCTGTGCCCCCTCCGAGCGCTCACCGCCTGTCCCTGTCAGCGGCCCAGCCACCTTCACCCGCCCGGACAACCGCCAGAGGGGCTCCTCCGGTGGGGCGCACGGGGAAGGGCTTGAGCCGCCGCCTTCTCCTTTCCCCGTGGGAGCGCCACACCTCTTGTCTGCCCGGCCTGAGAGGCACGAAACCGGTGCTCATGGTGGGTGGCCCGCCTGGAACGCCAGCAATGCCGCCGGGCCGATTGCCGAGTGGGGGCGGGGTGCGGAAGGAGGCGGAGGCGCCGCCGCACCGGCCCCCTCAGGCCGCTCCGCCTGGGATGGGGCTCCTCTGGAGCCCCTGTGCGTCCCTCCGGAGGAGCCCCATCCCGGACGGAGTGGCCTGAGGAGGCCGGTGTGGCGCCGCCTCCGCCTCCTTCCGTGCCCCGCCCCCGCTCAGCAATCGGCCCGGCGGCATTGCTGGCGTTCCAGGTGGGCCGCCCGGCATGAGCACCGGTTTCGTGCCTCTCAGGCCAGGCAGACAAGAGGTGCGGCGCTCCCACGGGGAAAGGAGAAGGCGGCGGCTCAAGCCCTTCCCCGTGCGCCCCTCCGTAGAAGCCCGTACGGAGGAGCCCCTCTGGCGGTTGTCCAGCGGGTGAAGGTGGCTGGACCGCTGACAGGGACAGGCGGTGAGCGCTCGTATCTCGAATTTGGGCTCGTAAGTAGAACAGAAATATCTCTCCCCTCCTAGCTCGTATCTCGAAATGCTCGTATATAGAGCAGCTCGTATATAGAGGTACTACTGTACTATGAATAACAGTGTTAATGTAATTCAGTCCAGAGTATTAGAGGCTTAAACACCCTCTATTTTCATGTGATGATTTCCAAGATAGGAACATGCTGGATGGATCCTTGTCAAGTTAAAACAAACAAACTTGGTCTTCAACAGGGCAGAAGTTCAGGGATGGACTACATGCTTCTACTTTTAAGTCACACTTAAGCTGGTCCTCTTGATCTTGGCCTTTCATAAAAAAGTTATGTTTAGCAACTGTCACAATCACGAAAGAAATGTGAACCATGATTAAGGAGATGAAACATCAAGGCAAGGCTAGGGGTGGGCTTGGTGGACAGAAAGCAGAAGGTTAGGGCATAATAATAATTCAGTCTAATAGGAATGCATGGCCTTCATGATGATGGGTTGGGTAGGTGAATGCTAAATTTAGGCAAAGGAAAGCTGCCTTTTCAGGAATGTGGTTAATGAAGAAGCCATTTCTGTGTCACATTTGTTATAAATCCTCTCATGTACATAGAAAGAAAACATATGAATAATTCACATTTCTTTCATTACTTTTAAATTAATATATACAGTAATTGCTATAAAACAGGGGGCCACAACCTTTTGGACCATTAATATGATCTGCCTAATGACTGGTTGGGGGGAACATGGGTAAGTGGTCATGTGATTGGGTGGGTGTGGCTAATTCAATGTTACTCATGTCAAGGGGCACCTCAACAGCCTCTACTTGCCCCTCTCCTCCCAGCCATTCCTCGCCTCCCTGCTTGGGCTCCTTAGGCCCCCTACAGGAAGCAGCTGTAAAATTTGTACACAACAGCACAATAATATTTTGTATGATTTTTATACAACAGCACAATAACATAAAATAAACCTGGACATATTTTGCACTGTTTTCCTTGAAGGATTCTTGCAGAAAATACAGTAATGGGCAGCCAAAATTTTTACTGCCACACTGTGGGTGTGGCTTATTTTGTGGGTGTGGCTTGATGGTCACATGACTGGATAGGAGTGGCTTGCCAGCCATGTGACCAGGTGGAAGTGGCTTGAACAATCATCATCATTCAAGTGAACTGTTAAGTCCTCGATTTATAACCTCACCAGTGTCGCTCTCTGGCATGACAATTTGCTTCGTGTTTCCCGCGCTCTCCTTCCTGGGTCGTCCCCCCACCTCAGGCTGGGTAGCTAGATGAACGGGTGCTGCCAGAAGCATAAATGCTGCCAGTGCTGCTTCCACCCACGCCTTCTGCTTGCACCTCAAGTGGCCGTGTGAGACTGGAGGGAGCCAGGCAGGAGAGAGGGAAGCTCCTCCGAGGCCAGGAAGGGGGAAAGAGGAAAAAAGCAAGGAGCCCAGATGCAGCAGCAGCAGCAGGGGGAAAAAAGGAAAGCCGAGCTGAGTCCAGTAATCCAGGAAGTGACAGCCGCCGATCAGCTGGAGCTGCACACACATCTTCATTTCCGCCAGTGGAACTATGTTCCACCCCATCCTGCCTGCTGCCCATCCTTGGGAATGCTTTTCCCACCATTCCAGGTAGGAACCCAAAACTGAAGTGGAGTTAATAGAACAGGGGGAAGAAGTAAAATTGTAAGCCATGGTCATGTGTTGGTTTGCTTAATGACTGAATGGAAATGAGATTGTAAGCTTTTTTCAGTCATGTGATTTTGCATTTAGTGGATTCAGCAATAGAGTTATGGTACCAGTTGTGGTCATTAAACAAGGAATACCTGTATTCATTAAGCTTTATCTACCTGTTGTTATGAACACAGGCAAATCTGGCAGCAACTTCTAACAGATTAACAGAGTTGGAAGGGACCTTGTAGGTCATCTAGTCCAGTGATTTTCAACCTTTTTTGAGTCGCGGCACATTTTTTACATTTACAAAACCATGGGGCACATTGAGTGGGGGGGGGGGGAGCTAAAAAAAGTTTGGTTAAAAAAATTCTCTCTCTCTTCCTCCCTTTCGCTCTATTTCTCTCTCCCTCCCTCTTTCTCTCTTCCTTCTTTCCTCTTTTTTGCTCTTTCTCTCTCCCTCCCTACCTCCCTCTATGTCTTTCTCTCTCCCACCTTCCCTCCCTCTCTTTCTCCCTTTCTCTCTCTCTCCCTTTCTCTCTTGCTCTCTCTCTCTTGCTTTCTTTCTCTCTTGTTCTCTTTCTCTCTCAGTTTCTTTCTTTCTTTCTTTATCGTTCTTTTTTCTCTCTCTCTTGCTTTCTCTCTCTTTCTCTCTCTTTCTTTCTTTCTCTCTCTCTTGTTTTCTTTCTCTCTTGCTTGCTTGCTTTCTCTCCCTCTTGCTTTCTTTCTCTCCCTCTCTCTCTCTCATTCTTTCTTTCTTTCTTTCTCTCTCTCTTGTTTCCTTTCTCTCTCTGTTTTCTTTCTGTCTCTCTTGCTTGCTTGCTTTCTCTCTCTCTTGTTTTCTTTCTCTCTCTCTTGCTTGCTTGCTTTCTCTCCCTCTTGCTCTTTCTCTCTCTCTCTCTCTTTCTTTCTCTCTCTCTTGTTTTCTTTCTCTCTCTGAGCTTCGCGGCACACCTGACCATGTCTCACGGCACACTAGTGTGCCGCGGCACACTGGTTGAAAAACACTGATCTAGTCCAACCCCCTGCCAGAGCAGAAGTCCCTACACCTACCTCTACCTAGGATCGAACTCACAACCTCCTGATTATGAGGCTAGAGCTTCATCTCTAGGCCACAGCAGTTACATTTCCCCTTAAACATACAAGACCTTTTAAAACTCTGCTGCAAGAGTGAAAAATATTTTTGGGAACACTGAAACTCTTGCAAACTGCGGATACTTTCTTGCAAAGTATGTATCACAATAGTAATTGTCCTGGGGAAATAAAAATGGAAGTTTGAGAGGCAGAAATGCATTGATGTCGTAGCTACTATATGTAGATACTGCATAGAAAATAAAAAATCAACCACATGCATCAGGGACAGAACACGATAATTATAGCAACAGACAGCAAATTAAAACAAAAAGGATATGGTGATATAGTAATTGTGTGTGCTAAAAACAAAGCAAAACAAAGGTGGTTTGCAGAGACTTCTGAGAAGAGTAAATGTTTGAAATAGAAAGTTATAAGGCAGGAACTAAGTGTTAATTGTTAACACTTTGGAATGTGTGCCCTACCTAAGAGAACCAGCCTTGTGAAGGGGAAATTGGCAGACACATGCTTTAAATTAGTGCTTTTCAAACCAGGAAGTGACAATTATTTGTTATGATTATTTGTTAAATAATCACATCTGTCCTTAATTACCACCTGAGCTAGCAGTGTTTGTATTTCTCACTAGTCAAAATTCAAGAGCAATAGGTTTGGAGGGACAGATCCCCGAGTCGTTCTTTTGTGTGATAAGCAAAATAATTATTCTAGGAATGTGGGAAGTTAAAAGTTCTAAACAGGTCTGTGTCTATCAACACACAGCATCAACACCAGATAATAACCCACAAAGATTCCAACCCATACTGTTTGTAAGATACTAGGTATAATTTTTTTCAAAAGCTGTCAGTAGTGTGCTATTTTAGAGAATTAACTGGTGATATGTCCTATAGCATGAAGTCAATTAACAATGGAAGAGCACAGAAATATCAAAACTGTTGTTCTGGTTTTCACAAAACTAGGAATTTACAATTTTATTTTTTATAACTGTAACTCTTAACATGCAGTAATATTAAAATAAAAATAACATAGAAGTTAGAAATTCTGATAGAAGGGTGACAATAATTTCATTTTGATCAACAATTAGAAAATTACATAAACCATAATTTATAAGAACAGCAATACTAAAAGTTGCACTGTTGCACTGTTTTTACTGCAGGAACTTAACATTTAACTACTCTTCAGAACAACGAAGTGACACTTGTATTTGAGAGAGGTTTCACTCAACAGCCGCCTCTCCCTGCTGTTGACACAATAGACATGTTCATATGGAAGTTATAATAGGGTTGAAGCTGATTGGTGGCCTTATGCCAGTAATATTGATAAAGAGAATACCATGCAAGATTGGGCACTGAAAAATTTATAGTCTTACTGAAAGCTCCATGAAAGACAAAATCTACTTCACTTTTTGGGTTTAAAATTACTGTAAATGGCATCCATCGATCATATTGCCCAAAATTGCTTCTCTTTCACACTATGCATACCAACCCTGTCTAATTTTGAGAGGTCCGGTCAGCACAATCATTGGCTTTGATATTAGGGATTTTTTAGGCTTCTATAGTTAGAAATTATCAGCTTGGAAAGCTCTGGTGGTGCAGTGGTTAGAATGCAGTACTGCAGCTATTTCTGCTAACTGCTAGCTACCTGCAATTTGGCCATTTGAATCTCACCAGGCTCAAGACTAACTCGGGCTTCCCATCCTTCTGACATTGGTAAAATGAGGATTGTTGGGGGGCCATATTCTGATTCTGTAAAACCACTTAGAGAGCTATAAAGCACTATGGACCGGTATATAAGTCTAAATGCTATTTTTATTAGAAAGGCAAGCATTCACACATTCTAGGTCAGTGATGGTGAACCTTTTTTTACTTGGGTGCTGAAAGAGCGTGCATGTGCTATCGCGCATGTGCAAGTGCCCATCCCATAATTCAATGCTTGGGGAGGACAAAAACAGCTTCTCCCACACTCCCGGAGGCCCTCTGGAGGCTGCAAATGGCCTGTTTCCTAACTTCTGATGGGCCCAGTAGGCTCGTGTTTCACCCTCACTAGGCTCCAAAGGCTTCCCTGGAGCCGGGGGAAGGTAAAACACCCTCCTCCATCCCTCTGGGCATACTCTGGAAGCCAAAAACACCCTCCCAGAGCTTTTGTACGAGCCAAAAATTAGCTGGCCAGCACACTCATGCATGTTTTTTACTGCCACACTGTGGGTGTGGCTTATTTTGTGGGTGTGGCTTGATGGGCACATGACTGGATAGGAGTGGCTTGCCAGCCATGTGACCAGGTAGGAGTGGCTTGAACAATCATCATCATTCAAGTGAACTGTTAAGTCCTCGACTTATAACCTCACCAGTATCGCTCTCTGGCATGACAATTTGCTTTGCGTTTCCCGCGCTCTCCTTCCTGGGTCCCTCCCTGCCTCAGGCTGGGTAGCTAGGCGAATGGGTGCCAATCAGCTGTTGAGAAAAGATGGGGGAGGAAATGGGCCCCCTGCAACTCCTGCTGGTGCTGATCTCCCTGCCGCTTTCTGAGGAGGACGATGGGAGGATGGGATGGTCAGCTGGAGCTGGGCACACAGCTTCATTTATATTGTGAGCCACCCCGAGTCCTTGGAGAGGGGCGGCATACAAATCCAATAAATAAATAAATAAATTTCCACAGCTCATGTGCCAACCGATATGGCTCCGCGTGCCACCTGTGTCATCCATGCCACAGGTTCGCCATCACTGTTCTAGGTCCACATCTTCACTCAGGTTCATTGAAGTTCAGGACAGATCACAGAATAGTTAGGTATCAACCAGAACTTTACTGAAAAAGACCTGGCAGAGAACAAACAAGAGTCTCATTTTTTTTCATGCCTTTTTTCTTTTGGGATTTGCTAGACACAGGTTAGTCATGGAAAAATTTGGGAATACCGATAGTGCACAGCCTATAACTAGTCACTTACATTTATGGCCCATAAAATACTTTTGGCTGTTGTAGAATGTGCCACCACTCCTATGGCATCAGGCCTGCTTTTGGGTGCACGGCAACTGGCTCATCTCTCTCCATTGCAGCATCACATGACTATTTTTTGCCAGTTTCCAGAAAGTAACATCCAGTTGAAAGAAAATGTTTGTGCATATGGTCACTATGTTTGTTTAATGACTGAGTTTGCTTGATGAGCGCCACAAAAAATGTCAAAAAATCAGCTCCAGTCATTGGGTACCTAAACTTCAGAGTTAGGATTCTCATAACTTCCCTACCAGTTTGTCTAGCACACACACCTTAGCTTTGGTTACACATGTCCTTTTCACACCTGCATGTGGCCTTTCACGCATGCACTTTGCTCTCATGCGCAGCTTGCATGCGTGTGCATGGCTTGGAAACATGACTAAATAGGATGGCATAACGCTGGGGCAGGTGGGCAGGCCTACCCGCAGGTCACTTCTGCCGTGGTTGTTACTACGGGTTTGCCTGAACTGGTATGAACCGGCTGAATACCACCTCTGCTAAACGTATCATTGTCATAGGTTTATAACCAGAAATCCAGTTCCAATCATGTTCACAAATTGAGGATTTCTTGGATTTCCTGTTTAAATGTCAGGTTGTTGCATGAAAGTGTCAAGTTTTTTTCAGAGCAAATACTTTGTATTAGACACACACACACACACACACACACACACACTGAAGAAGACACTGTACTTAACAGACAAGGCCCCATTGGCTCTATCTCAATATTTTTAATGAGTGATCTTGATCCACACTGACTATTCTTCCTTCTTGATTCAGCTGTCTCCCATCTTCACTCCCATTTATCTCTATATTTCTCTGACTTAGAGGAGATTCCTTTCTTTTACCTTGTGCAAGAACAGCTTTGTTTATCCCATAACCTGCTGTTTTGTCCATCCACAAGCTACTCAACACGTAGCTTTTACCAGTTTTAAACTCCTGCTTCTTTGAAGACTTCCAGTCCATCAGTTTGTTGCCTGTTCTGACCTTGGTTAGCTCTTTAGAGTCTGCTATTTCTATCTTGTCTTCACCCTTGCTCTCATCTTTTCACATGTCCGCTGCAAATGAACTATTCACCCTAGGTATGTCTTGGTTGTGCAACCGAAGGACTCTGGTGTCTTTTTGTTTGACATTTATCAAACCTAAGAAAGCTACGATGCCTTCCTGATTCACAGAGAATAACATTAGAGAATGTAGCTAAGCATATATCAGTTAGCAGTAAGGATGCAGCTGTTTCTTTGTTAACAGATTTGATTAAGCCCCTTGTACAAATTAGAATTATTAGAGAAATCTTTGGCTGCAAAATTCGGGCAGAGACTAGATGGCTCAAGGTTTCTTGTTTTCTGTCTCATCCATGGCATTTTCTGTAGAGAACTCGGATATCTCCGGGACCGCCTTCTGCCGCACGAATCCCAGTGACCGGTTAGGTCCCACAGAGTTGGCCTTCTCCGGGTCCCGTCAACTAAACAATGTCATTTGGTGGGACCCAGGAGAAGAGCCTTCTCTGTGGCGGCCCCGACCGTCTGGAACCAGCTCCCCCAGATATCAGAGGTGCTCCACCCTCCTTGCCTTTCGCAAGCTCCTTAAAACCCACCTCTGTCGTCAGGCATGGGGGAATTGAAAATTTTTCCCTTCCCCCTAGGCTTATAGAATTTATACATGGTATGCTTGTTTGTATGATTGGTTTCTTAAATTGGGGTTTTTTTAGATTATTTTTAATATTAGATTTGTTTACATTGTCTTCTTTATTGTTGTTAGCCGCCCCGAGTCTTTGGAGAGGGGCGGCATACAAATCTAATAAATAAATAAATAAACCTGGAAGCAACCTCAGTCCTTGAGTTGGTGGGTCTTGCCCAAACTATAAAGGCAGAAGTAGTTTCAAAAACCTGAAAATTGAGGGAGATATTGAAATGTTCTTGAATGAGAAAAAGAACTAAAAGTGACACAATAGCAGTGTTCTAATACCCATGGAGCTGCCACAGGGAAGAGAGGGGCAACTTAATTTCAAAAGCACCCAAAATCACAGCAGGATACAATGGGTGGAAACTAATCAAGGAGAGAAGCAGCTTCAAACAAAGGAGAAATTTCCAGTGGGAACAATTAACAGAAAGCAGAGGTAGGTTGTTGCCGGTTTGGACTGGTTCCATAGAACTGGGAGCGGAAATTTCTGCCTGCTCACCAAACCGAGAGCGATGTCTGGCTGCCCATGTCCCAGAACCAGGGGTGGGTTCCGGTAACTTTTGCTACCAGAGCGCATTGCAATGTTTTGCACACGTGCCCTTTCTCCACTCACACGTGCATGCCCCCTTGGACAATTTTACTTCTGTGCATGCTCAAAAGGACATTTCAACCCGAAACACAAGTGAGGAGCTACTCAGCTGTGCTTTGGAGGAAAAAATAAAGGTCGGTATTAACTTGTGGGTGGGCGGGAGGGCTTTTCTTCAAAGCAGAGAAAAGGAGAAGCCCTCACCCCCCCCAAATCACCAAAAATTCCCCCCAAAAGATGGTGTCATGCACGGACTGGCACAGACAGTACCAGAACCATCACAGCAAAATTACATCACCAGTGGGCTGTTACCAGTGTGCATGTACTGGTCTGCATAGGTGGCCCTATGGTGGTACCATCTTGATTTTCACTTCTGCACATGCGCAACTCATTGGCCTAGCTCAGCTTCAAAATGCATGTGTGTGCCAGCCTGCTGATTTTTGGCTCACACATGCTCTGGGAGGGCATTTTTGGCTTCCACAGAACCTCCGAGGTATGGGGGAGGGTATTTTTTACCCTCCCCTGGCTCCAGGGAGGGCAAAATATGAGCTACTGGGCCCATCAAAAGTCAGGAAACAGGCCATTTCCGGCCTCCATGGGGCCTCTGGGGGGCAGTGGAAGCTGTTTTTGCCCTCCACGGGCATTGGATTATGGTTGTGGGTACTCACGCATGCACAATAGTGCATGCCAACGCTCCTTTGGCACTTGAGGAAAAAAAGGTTTGCCATCCTGTGTTAGCAAAAACTTCAGAAGAGAAGGATTTAGAGGTAGTGATTTCTGACAGTCTCAAAATGGGTGAGCAGTGTGGTCGGGCGGTAGGAAAAGCAAGTAGGATGCTTGGCTGCATAGCTAGAGGTATAACAAGCAGGAAGAAGGAGATTGTGATCCCCTTATATAGAGCGCTGGTGAGACCACATTTGGAGTACTGTGTTCAGTTCTGGAGACCTCACCTACAAAAAGATATTGACAAAATTGAACAGGTCCAAAGACGGGCTACAAAAATGGTGGAAGGTCTTAAGCATAAAACGTATCAGGAAAGACTTAATGAACTCAATCTATATAGTCTGGAGGACAGAAGGAAAAGGGGGGACATGATCGAAACATTTAAATATGTTAAAGGGTTAAATAAGGTCCAGGAGTGAAGTGCTTTTAATAGGAAAGTGAATACAAGAACAAGGGGACACAATCTGAAGTTAGTTGGGGGAAAGATCAAAAGCAACATGAGAAAATATTATTTTACTGAAAGAGTAGTAGATCCTTGGAACAAACTTCCAGCAGACGTGGTTGGTAAATCCACAGTAACTGAATTTAAACATTCCTGGGATAAACATATATCCATTGTAAGATAAAATACAGGAAATATTATAAGGGCAGACTAGCTGGACCATGAGGTCTTTTTCTGCCATCAATCTTCTACGTTTCTATTCCTGGTGTAGGGTTTCTTGCTTAAGCAGGAGGTTGGACTAGAAGACCTCCAAGGTCCCTTCCAACACAATACTCTTGTGGCAAGTGTAATTGCGCCTTGTTTTACCCAAGTAAGTTTGCTGTTTAAAGCAATAATAAGCAATCAGGTACGCTACATCTGATCCTGGAAACCGTAGTGAGTGACCATGGCTAGTAGTCATGACGGCTACTTGAAGGTTCAAAGGAGCATTTAATTTTATCACAGCAACACCTTGAAATGAGTCAAAATATGTCTGGGAACTGAAGATTGAATGGGAGCAGCCACGATCCTTTAATCCAGAAGTAGAAAAGAAGTCTCTGTAGATGCTCACAAATTCACTTCCCACAACATAAAAATAATCAGGTAACTTGAACACTTTGATTTGACACGTTGAGAGAAAATGACTTTTTTTTCCTAAGTTGAGGCATTGCCTCAATGGTTTGGATTGAGACAGTGTTTTTAGGAAAAGGAGGGTCATTTTTCATGGCCCAGCTGGCCACAGACAGATTTATTGCTGAGCTCTATTATCTGTGTAAGCATGTGGTAGATCACCACTCTTGATGATAGATTTTCAAAAGTTAACTTTGTGCTATGTGAAATAGTCCCTTTCATCCTTTCTGACTCTCCCACTATTTATTTTTCCTGGATTAGCAACCTACACTGCGGTCTATACATATATCGATGCTACCTAAGACTTATCCAATCAGGGTTTTTTCGTCTTCATATGCTGCTTGAAACACTACCTCACTCTACAATTTTAACACTGAAAAACATAACCTCTGACTTCTTTACTTCTTGTTTCTTTTCATTCATTCTTTCTTCAACTCTACCTTTCCCTCACTTCTCTTCTCTTGAGATAACCCAAGTCTTTTCATTGTGTCTGATGAATTGATGTTAGTCAGAACTTTAGACTTCTAGTCAATCTCCTTCTCTTATTTGTCAAAGAAGAAAATATAGGATAGAATAGCTATTATACAATAGATTAATTGTATAATTTTCTATCATTTCCTTCTTTTTGCACTCAGGCATGCCAGATTTAAATAGGCACAATCCTAGACCCATTTTTTCTACAATTAGACAATTGCTATCTAATTGTCCTTTCCTGTGTATCCTGTAGCTGTGTACTGTTGTCTAAATTATGTCTCCATTAATTCTGATACCCTACAGAAGGGTTTCTATTTCACATATGAGAAAAAGGGCAGAAATGTTATTTTTCTTCTGCTTTGGTAGTGTGTGTGTGTGTGTGTGTGTGTGTGTGTGTGTGTGCGCGCGTGTGTATAGAGTTTTTCTTTGTTAAACTGTGCTAAGCTTGTTCTGATTGGCTCTATCAGTTCAAAACAATTAAGTCCCAATGAAAACTTAGACTCCAAATTGATAGTTACAAAAGTCTATTTACTAAGAAGCATGCTGCAAACTCAAAAGAATGACACAAGACTTCAGCGTTATCAGTTCACTGATAATAAATGTCCAACAGAAAGTCGTAAATTACAACCAATTAACTCTTGACGTGATCAGTTACAAGATTTTCCAAGACTAAATTTTGCAAGGTTGCAGATAGAAACACACTTCTATTGTTAGCTCGCTCTCTATTCAGAAATGAAAATTGCAATTCTGCAAATGAACTTCCCTTTCCTCCCCTTTTATGCCACCTGTGATGACGTGATCTCCATTTCCAGAAATACTCCTGCCTTCCTCTCATTCTTCTCACTCTCGCATCTGGAATAGGATCCATCACATCCCCCCCTCCTCTGACTCCATCACATCTGGGGGATCTGCAGTGTCCTGAGTATCCCCAGGCCCCAACTCTCCCTCTCTTTCACTGTCTGACTCCTCTGATAGATACACTGGCCTCTGACCCCCAGACGGATCTGGTTCATCCCCAACAAAGTACATGACTAGAGTAGCTGGACATGAGCCAATCACAACAAATCTTATTTTAGTGCTTACAATTTTCATATATTTCCAAATAAAAAAAAACCCAACAACCTTGCACCACATATAGACAGCAATTGTGCTATGTGGACATTTTCTGAGACTAAAAAAAGTGGAGGTGGATGAGTGGAAAAGTTAGGGCTGCAATAGCTTAAATTTAAGAGTAGAATATAATTAACTAGCAATTATGGAAGATCATGGTACAAAATATTCATGGTAGAAAAGCAAATTTAACAATGGCTTAGAGAAAGCATGTATTGTAAAAATAAAAAAAAATCAGACGGTGGACCACTGTTTCTAGATCGGAACCCAGCTACACAGGTTTGTCATTATTCTGTTTTGACTTTTGACAAATTGACCTTGAGGCGCCTTAAGAATAAAATCAGAACCCACAGTCCCTGCTTGGGTGTGTGTTGCAGCAGAATATAATTGGTATCATAATTGGATCTTCAACCACAATATGTTTAAAATGCAATACCCCTCATTTGTTTAACTTCTTTGTGGTCAAAGAAGGAATCTGAAAAGTTATTGTTTGCTGATCTCTATCGTCATTATTTTGTACATGTCTCTGTGTTATAGGCAGATCCAATAATCATACACTTATCTTAATCAGAGTAATCATAGGGTAATTAGCATACTTTCCTTCTCTTTTGTGTAGTCTTATTTGAAGAGAGAAAGAACACTGATTCTTACTGCTCAGATCATTTGAAAACCTGAGGACACAGTGAATGTCATGAAGTAGATGCCGAGTTTGCAACAACAACAACAACAACCCTTATTGTCATTGTATATATGTATGTACCACAAAATCTAAGGAACTAAGAAACTACGAATCTAAGGAACATCAAGTTCATAGAAAGATAAAATTGGATGCGACTCTTTAAACTATTAAACCTAGCTCTCTGTTCAGTGTAGATATCCAAATTAAAACATGCCTGATAGATGGGTGCCTATTTTCTATTTGAACACTTACAATAAAGAGGAGCCAACTTTTCATGTCATTGGTTCCTGTCATTCTTGGTCCACTAGAAAGATTTTTAACATTCACCAGCAACTGCCTTCCCATAACCCAAGACAATTAGCCCCAACATCCTGCATTCTGGGCGGCATTCAAATCAAATCAAATCAAATCAAATCAAATCAAATCAAATCAAATCAAATCAAATCAAATCAAATCAAATCAAATCAAATCAAATCAAATCAAATCAAATCAAATCAAATCAAATCAAATCAAATCAAATCAAATCAAATCAAATCAAATCATAAATAAATAAATAAATAAATAACAGAAGTCTGAGAGAAAAAGCAAAGAAGTCTTGATGTTCTTTTAAATGATAACCATCAGATATTTGAGGAGTGCAGTCATGAAAGACTTGTAGTGTGGAAATACCATGATTAATATTCTCCTAAAACTTGAGGACATCTTAATCTCAGGACACCATTAGTTTATACCCTGTCACTCTTATATTTAAAAATAACCACTGAATAAAACTGGCTAAACGTTTAACATCTCAATTTGTTCTTGAGGAAATGATTCAATTTTTTTTCACACTGTAGAGGGATTTCAAGATTTGTGTAAGGAGGCATGACTTTATTTCATGATACACTTTATTCCTACAGCGATACATTGCTTCTCAGCGAGGCAAAGAGGCAATGTATTACCCTGTATCTTTCATGGCCAGCTTCAGGAAATAGAGAAGGTAATTGGAACAGGTGAACTTAAACATGGGCATTTTCTCTTGTCCCTTAGAAGGAAAGTATTGTTTCATGAACTGTCCATGAGGAGATACTTTCCTCAAGCCTTGGCACAACCCTATTGAACAAACATGAATACATATATACACTGAAGTCATAATATAGTTTAAAGCCCATTTCTAACTCTTCTCCGATACAGTTTGGTGAAAATGGGATTCTTGAAAGACTTGAAGTTACCTGAACCATAACTGGTTTCAAATACCAATTCTAAACTCATTTGGCTGATGTAGAAATCGCCCCCTTACCCATTTTTCCTCCCAAAGCTGGATCTGTGGGATCATCCCCACAGCTTCCCAAAGAAAACAATTTTAGTGCCAACTATATTTAGGAGTGACTGGATAATATTAAAGTTGGAATTCATCATTTTTTTATGACAGCACTGACAGTTTTATGTCAGGAATAGGAAAAATAATAATATTCTTTGCAATTCACTCATTTTTTTTATTTCTTTTTTTGGCCATAGCACGGGTATTTTCATGAAACCACCTACAGTTCCAATATTGACTTCATGGCTTTGTTAGTTCAATAAATCTCTGGAAATATGATAGCATATAGAAGCTGACTTGCCTGTAATCTATGATATAAAGTATTTATTATTTATTTATTTATTTATTTGTTTGTTTGTTTGTTTGTTTATTTATTTATCAGATTTGTATGCCGCCCCTCTCCGTAGACTCGGGGCGGCTAACAGCAATAATAATACAATGTAAACAAATCTAATATTTAAGTTAATTTAAAAAAACCCCAATTTAAGAAACCAATCATACATACTGACATACCATGCATGCATTTTATAAGCTTAGGGGGAAGGGAAAGTCTCAATTCCCCCATGCCTGGCGACAGAGGTAGGTTTTAAGGAGCTTACGAAAGGCAAGGAGGGTGGGGGCAACTCTGATATCTGGGGCGAGTTGGTTCCAAAGGGTCGGGGCCGCCACAGAGAAGGCTCTTCCCCTGGGTCCCGCCAAACGACATTGCTTAGTTTGTGAGACCTAACTGAGCCTGACAGTTTTCTAAAGCTTTCAAATTCCAGCATTCTGCCATATTGAAGAAGCATTCTGGAGTTTTTCTGGATTTTTGATTAGTGAATGCTTATCCAATAGTCAATTGTGACCGCCATAAATATGCTCTTCTACCTCGCCCCATTCTGCGTTTTCTTCCCCTGTATAAGATGACTAAACAATGTTGCCTGGTGGGACCCAGGGGAAGAGCCTTCTCTGTGGTGGCCCCGGCCCTCTGGAATCAACTCCCTCCAGAGATTCGAACAGCCCCACCCTCCTCGCCTTCCGTAAAATGCTGAAGACCTACCTTTGTCACCAGGCGTGGGGATAATTACCCCCCCCCCCCCCTTTGTTAGGTTTTCAACCTTATTGCATGATGGACTGGGTTGAATGTGTATCATTGTATAGTTAGGGATTTTACTATGTTATTAATGTTTTTAAATTGGTTTTAATTTTTCTACTATTGGATTTGTAATGCATTATATCACTGTTATGTTGTGAGACGCCCCGAGTCTTCGGAGAGGGGCGGCATACAAATCTAATAAATTATTATTATTAATTTATTATTATTATTACTACCTTTTTTAAAGGACTTGAGACTTTCGTACCACTTTCTCTTGGCAAGTATTTTGAGCTTATTTTATGATTGAAGATGAAAGACAGCTACTTCCAAAATTCTGTTTACTGTCAATCATCTTTTAATTCCTCTAAAATATGGCAACCAAGATTTCCCAAATGGAAAAAATCCTGTAGGAAGGATCATTGACTTTGTTATGCCTTTTCTAAAGACTGAATGAGTGAGAAGCCAGTAAGACTGTAGAGCACCGGAGAGAGGAACCGAACCATGAAAGAGAATATATTCTCTTACAGCCCTTGATAATCTTGTAATAAAAACAGGGAAAGAACACTGTGCTTTTTCTCCTAAAGAATTTATCTCTTATTAAATTTGGACAGCTGCATCCCAAAATCAAATGAAACCTGATAGGAAAAAAAAATCTGCATAATAGCATTTTATGATTCAAGACATTTATGTAAAAGCCCCATGTGGTTTATAGTTTTCGTATGTCTTAATTCTACTTCTTCTTCTTCTTCTTCTTCTTCTTCTTCTTCTTCTTCTTCTTCTTCTTCTTCTTCTTCTTCTTCTTCTTCTTCCTCTTCCTCTTCCTCTTCCTCTTCCTCTTCCTCTTCCTCTTCCTCTTCCTTTCCCCCTCTCCCTCCCCTCCCTCTTCCCCTCCCCCTCCTTTTATTTTTGCATGAATTTTGAAAAAGTTCATGATGCACAATATTTCAGTATTAACTTTCTTCTTTTTTGGGAAAAAATGAGTGATTGTATATAGTATATATTTTAAAAAAAACCTAAGAAATATTCAGCATAACATCAAGCATCTAATTCATATGAATTTTATGTGCTTTTTAATATTAGATTTGTTTTCGCTGGAATATTGTTTTTATTATTGTTGTGAGCCGCCCCGAGTCTTCGGAGAGGGGTGGCATACAAATCTAATGAATTGAATTGAATTGAATATAACATAGAAACATAGAAACATAGAAGTCTGACGGCAGAAAAAGACCTCATGGTCCATCTAGTCTGCCCTTATACTATTTTCTGTATTTTATCTTAGGATGGATATATGTTTATCCCAGGCATGTTTAAATTCAGTTACTGTGGATTTATCTACCACATCTGCTGGAAGTTTGTTCCAAGGATCTACTACTCTTTCAGTAAAATAATATTTTCTCATGTTGCTTTTGATCTTTCCCCCAACTAACTTCAGATTGTGTCCCCTTGTTCTTGTGTTCACTTTCCTATTAAAAACACTTCCCTCCTGGACCTTATTTAACCCTTTAATATATTTAAATGTTTCGATCATGTCCTCCCTTTTCCTTCTGTCCTCCAGACTATACAGATTGAGTTCATTAAGTCTTTCCTGATACGTTTTATGCTTAAGACCTTCCACCATTCTTGTAGCCCGTCTTTGGACCCGTTCAATTTTGTCTATATCTTTTTGTAGGTGAGGTCTCCAGAACTGAACACAGTATTCCAAATGTGGTCTCACCATCATTCTATATAGTGGGATCATAATCTCCCTCTTCCTGCTTGTTATACCTCTAGCTATGCAGCCAAGCAACATATTGAAGTTCTATGTAGCATGTGGCTTCTGGCACTAGCTGTTCTTACATTTCTTCCACCGCAGTTGACTCAATTGCTTTTCCTTCCTATATTTCGTTATACTGTTCTTTTGCAAATTATGTAAATAAAATTTAGGGACCTTGACTATGGGAAGAAAAGGTTAACTAAACATTTAGTTAACTGTAACTTACCTGGAGCATAGCTGGTTTGTGTTTTCTCATGATAAATTTGCTTTCTTTACTGGTGTCAACACATAGCCATTCAGGCATATTTTTGGCTAGAGGTAAATTCTTTATTGGTCAAAACATTAAGACCTAAATGTACATTAATTAACTCCTTTAAAAATATTCTACATGTGGTTTACTTCGACTCTCCATGATAGACATTTTTTTGTTTTTGCACAGTTTGGTGAAGTGGTTAAAGTGATAGAATATTGTTATGTTTGCAAGTTGTTAAAATAAATGTGATCGCTGATTGGAGCAGGCGCGACCAATGAGAAGCCCGCAAGCGCAACCAATGGGAAGCCGAGGCGCGACCAATAAGGAACCTCCAGGAGCAACCAATAGAAAGCCTCGGCGCGAAGCCTGAAACATTGTCACCAATCCCCAGCGCTGGTAACAAAGTATAAAAGGTGCGGCTTCGGCTGCTTTTCCTTTAAGTCACTACCTGCCTGCGAGCTGGTCACTTTTAATTTATTTTTATTTTATTATTTTATTTTTTTATTCTTTGTCCAATATACAATACATATGAAAGGGAATAGACATTAAGTGATATATAAAAGATAGGAAGTGAAGAGGAAGAGAAGTAGGTGGGAAGGGAAGAATATATATGATAAAATGGAAAGGAAAGACAATTGGACAGGGGACGAAAGGCACATCAGTGCACTTATGTACGCCCCTTACTGGCCTCTTAGGAACCTGGAGAGGTCAATCGAGGAGAGTCTGAGGGAGAAATGTTGGGGGTTGGGGGTTGACACTATTGAGTCAGGTAATGAGTTCCACGCTTCGACGACTCGATTGTTAAAGTCATATTTTTTACAGTCAAGTTTGGAGCGATTAACATTGAGTTTGAAGCTGTTGCATGCTCTTGTGTTGTTGCGGTTGAAGCTGAAGTAGTCGTTGACCGGAAGGACATTACAGCGAATGATTTTGTGGGCAATACTTAAATGTTCCTGATTGCTAAATAAAGAGCTGTTACCCTCTTCCTCGGCCTCCAGCCTCTGATTTAACAAATATGATAATGTGGGACTAGAAATCAGATGATTTCTACATTAGGCATGAAATTCAAATGGGTGACTTTGGGTCACTAATTTTGCCTCAGCCCAACTTACCTCAGAGGATTATTGTTGTGGGCAACATAGGAAGGAGGAGGGATATTAATTATGCTCACCACCTCAAGTTACTTATAAAGTAATAAAGGCGGGATAAAAATCAAATAAATGAATGAACATGGATAACTTTCATTCTAATGTCTTGTATAAATTAAAGACCAAATATTACAGTTTTCCAATTGGTAGAAAATGAATAGAATGGGAACAAATCCAAAGCACAGATTTAACATTTGGCACTGATTTCTTAAACAAAATCCATCCATTTCCCCCTTCATCTGTATTGAAGATAATTTCAGATGAGTTGTTATGGTTAATTCAAAGCCCATTGTTTTTAAAGCTTATCTTGGCCTATGGAATGGAACCATAATAAGTATATTCTCTTACCTATCATACTTCTGATGCAGGAATACCAAAAAGAAAAGAAAAGACAAATTTTTGCCGTATTATACTATTAGAAACAACCCGTGTTAATCAAGATTATAAGATTTGTGCTGTTTTCTGAGGGCTTCTTTCTTACTGCCTTCTGCCTCATGAACCCCAGCGGCCGATAAGGTCCCACAGAGTTGGCCTTCTCCGGGTCCCGTCGACTAAGCAATGTTGTCTGGCGGGCCCCAGGGGAAGAGCCTTATCTGTGGCAGCCCCGGCCCTCTGGAATCAGCTCCCCCCAGATATTAGAACAGCCTCCACCCTCCTTGCCTTTCACAATTTACATAAGACCAACCTTTGTCGCCAGGCATGGGGTAACTGAGATACCCTGAGCACATATAGTTTTATGAATGGTATGATTGTATTGAATGGTTCTTAATGATGAGCTTTTAAAATGTTTTGTTTCTTTTTAAATATTGGATTTGTATATTGTTGTGATTGTTGTGAGCCACTCGGAGTCTCCGGAGAGGGATGGCATACAAATCTAATAAATGAAATTAAATTAAATTACTACAAATCTGGTCCAAAAAGGGCTGCAATATGCTATAAAATATTTCCACAATTCTGTCTGACCAGCTTTGTACTGATTCTGGTGTCAGTTATTCCACCTATTAATAACCATGGACTGATAGATAATTTTAGCTTAGCATGCTTGTGAGGCTGCAGTTTCTATCTTTATCTGACCTATTTTATACATATTTCATAATGCATATATTCTTCTTTTAAAGGTCATATTCAGCCTCTCTGGATTATACCTTTTCATTAGTTTGTGCAGATATATTGTGCTTTATCTGCAATTACAGTTTATTTCCACAGTTAATAATTATTTCTTTTTTCTTAAATGCAAGTCAAAATCTACATTTGGGTTGGAGGTGGTGGTGATTTCTTTTGTTTGTGGAACAATAGATTGTTTTATCAGTATAAGTATAAGCATATGAGGTCTACATATACCCTCTTGCTCTTTCTTTTAAGATAACAAGCTCATCAATTATGTCATTTTAGATCAGAAAGTGGGGAGAAGCTGGTCAGTCTCCACCTCTGTCTTTCCGGAGGATGCCTATCAAAGTGGTGTTATATATACACATTTTCCCCAATGAGCAACAAGTTCAAAGGCAGGTTTGCAAGAGCATTCCTGTCAATGGACGTCTGGATTTTATGTCGTCTCAGAGGTCATTCTCCACTCAGATATTAAGAGCTAAGAGTGAAAGTCTACATACTTCCTTGGGAGTAAATCATACAAATCCCAACAGAGAACAGTGTCAAGTAAACATAGAGACTGCTGAAGAGGAAATGTTACTTTGCTCTGAATCCATCAATGGTATAATTATTTGCTTTTCTACTGAAGTATTTCCATTTAGTGCTGATTTTTCTTTCTTCGTAGCCGACCTCTAGGTAATGTATTCAGGGCTTAGACTTTTGTTATCCAGAAACAGTTACATTCCATTCAGGAAATGATTGCCATGATCAAGTGGAGTCTTGACTTTCAGCACAAGGTCTCACATTCTGTTTTTTTCTTAAAAAGTACACATTCTTGCTGGTTATGTCTATTCTCAGTCATCCAGGTCATGGTTGTCCCAAAGTTGCTTTTTTTTAACAGGCAACTGAACTTGATGGGAAAACGTAGGAGAACAAACCTGTCAGGACTAGATTCATCAGTCCATTTGCATTTAAAGTCCACCCTTTTGAAGACCAAGTTTTGAACAGAGGGGACCACTGCATTGAAAGAGAGGTCAAAGAGGTAATAAGGAGTTATTATTTTAAAAATGGAGTAAAATAGAAATTAATAATTTAACTGACCCTCTGAAAGCAGTTTTAGAAATATGGTCAAAATGGCAGGGGGAACTGGGAATTAGAAACTCAAAATTATCAACTTTACATGTATTGAATACAAATAATGATGTTAACTTAAGCAGAATTATAAAAGAATTAAATTGTAAAGGGATAATGAGAATAGAACAATTATATGAGAAGGACGGAAGAGTTAATAGAACTCGGCTGGAATGGTGGTTGGTCAACAGAAATGGATGCAGATTAATGCAATATGTAAATATTTAAACAAAAGTGAAAATAAAGAAGCCTTTTTGAGAGAAGAAAATTGCTTAGAGAAAATATTAAAAGAAAAGATTAATGATACAAAAGCACAGGCAAGTAATATATATAGAATGTTATCGCAAGTGGAAGAGGGAGTAATAAAAGGCTTGACAAGATGCTGGCAAAATGATTTACAAATCGATGAAAGAGAAATGAAAGAAATAGTAGAAAATATATATAAAACTAAGAATACAAGAGTTAGAGAGATGAGAAGGAAAATTTTACATAAATGGTACTATACACCAGCACAACTTTCACACTTCCAGAGGAAAGGGAAAGGTAATTGTTGGCATGGTTGCCAAAAGAAAGGAATCTTTATGCATATGTTCTGGAAGTGTGTTGAAGTTCAGAAATTTTGGAAGGAAGTCCAGAATGAAATAAATAAAATGTTAAATATTAAGTGGATAATTTAAAAAAAAATTGCGATATTAGTTAAACAAAGAGAATTAAGAGACTTCAAAGAAATAAAAACTGCAGCATTGGAAAGCGCTCAAGCGGTAGTGGTATTGGGTTGGAAAGAGTCTAAAAAATGGACATTACAGAATTGGTACTAGTACATGGTGGATCACATTTATTTTGAAATCATGGAAATAAGATTAAACAAGTTTAATGAAAATAAATTGGAGATGCTGACAGTACGATGGAATAAGATGAAAGATTATATGTTGAGTAGAATTTGTGACAAAAATGTGAAAAATAAACTCCAATCACTCTTTGAATAGTAAACAAATGCAAATTAGAGCTAAGGAAATAAAAGAATATAAACTAGTAAATATTTGAACCCCCCGCAATTGGTGGTGGTGGTGGTGGGTATTGTCAGTCGGGTGATGGGCACATGCACTGTGCACTGTTTTATGTTTGTTTTATGTTATTTTCAAATGTGCAAAACCAATAAAAATATTTTTTTAAAAAAGAGGTAATCTATGTCAAAATTGAACCACCCTCTCTCAACAGATGGAAAGGGATGCAACATCATCTCTTTCCAGTCTACAACAAAGTTCTTTTCAAAGTCCCAAGAAGGCCCCTCACCCATTTGCACTACTCAGGTGAGTCTGAGAATAAACCTCTAGGTGGCCTTAATGACTTGCTAAAAGAAAGCAAATGACCAGCTGTCTGCAAAGAGTATACAGTCTTCCATTCCCCACCATCCAGTCAAAGCTGAAGAAATTTCTTGGGTGAGAAGCAGAATGTCATCAAAGAAAAACCAGAAAGTTCAGTTAGCAATGGCACTTTAGACTTATACACCACTTCATAGTGCTTTACAGCTCTCTCTCAGTGGTTTACAGAGTCAGCATATTTCCCCCAACAACATAAGTACTAATTTTACCAACTCAGGAAGGATGGAAGGCTGAGTCAACCTTGAGCAGTGCAACTAGCAGTCAATTGAAATAGCCTGCAGTATTGCACTCTAACCACACGCCACCTCGGCTCAGTTGCTACTTGAAGAAACACATCTTTGGTTCTGCAACTTAGTTGTATAGGTAAAGAGCTGACAGATAAAAAGAAACTTGTAATTTTTTGAAAGTCATATATCAAGTCCAGAAAAGTTGGAAAGGAGGACAGTAATTGAATTTCCATGAAGCTAGACCATCTCACAGGAGATTGAATGAGAATATTTCAATAGGAAATCTAGCACTGGATCCATCAAAACCACTCTATTGTTTGAACTTAGTGTAGGATATGGAGCCTGCATTTCAAGAGTATAGCACTGAGAACCCAAGTTAAACTCCAACATTTTATAACAGTTTATAACAACAAAACCTAAAACTAAAGTATGAAACCCTGGGCTGTTGGTTTTTGGAGTCAATGTTGAGAATACAGTCCAATACAGTAGTTTTACTCAAAATAAAACAAATACTTTGTTCTTATATTGGCCCTTTTCATTTGAAGTTTGGTTCAATTGCTGAAATCAGCCTTTTTTAATTGTGAGAATATCACTTTAGGTTCATTATGGTGGTGGGGGTTTTGATGGGGGGGGGGAGAAGGGTGCTCTTGCTTATTCCAAAACCTTTAAAAATTTTTTTTTGTGAACAATGTGTTCAGTAAGACAAAGTTCCTAAAAGTTACAATTTACAGTATAATATACAATTACAATATTACAGTATAAACTTATTTACTAAGAAAAATCACATTCTGCTCAGATTTAATTTATTCCACCACTGCTAAAACCATTCTACCTTTTCTGTCCTTGGTGTGGTTTATTGGAGGATATTAAATCTCCATTGTGCTTATTTTCCCAAGCTCTGATTTGCCATTTCCCTAGACGCCACTCTACTACTAATTTAGAAACCTAATCCTCCACCTCCATTGTTCCTTACACTGAGAATGTCAACAATCTGCTATACTGATTAAGTCTTCTTTTTAGAAATCGTTCTGGTAAAAGAAAGTTGTGTTAGTCCTAGCTACGTTTCTTAGTGACTAAATGGCTTATTTCGTTACCATTCAGTCTGCGACCCACTCTTTATGGCTGTATTTGTCATCTTTAAGAGATGTAGACTTGCTGGCTGGGGAATTCTGGGAGCTGAAGTCCAGATTCTTTAAAGTTGCCAAGGCTGACAAACATTGGTTGATTGAGCGTTGCTCTATGAAACACTCATACATTTCTGGCTTCAGCAGGAATGTAGGTAAATATGTACAAACATCAATATGGAGGCATGGTTTCTGTTCTGTCCCAGCGTCAAGTCCCCCAAAATAAGATGCACACCACCGGATTTAGTATAGAAGTTTACTGCTAATAAAAGTTTTAGCAATTTTGAGTCTCTTCTAACAGAAAGTAAAATCTATAAAGTCTTCACCATGGTGCTAATAATGTCTTAGCAGCTGGCCAGAGTCCCAAGAATAGGTAAACAAAATAGTAATTACTAGATTGTAGCACAGTTCCTTATCATAGACTTACAGAGGTTATCTGGAAGCCCAGAGCTAATTAATGCAGACAAGAATGTGGTTCTTTTAAAATCACAAGACAAGACAATAGATGCAGCAAGAGTCTGGAATGAAAGGGCATTGTCCTCTGCACCGAAGCATTGCATGACTCCGCCTTAAATAGCCGGAGGGCATGGCCTAGTAGTCACCAGTGCTACTCACGAGGAAGCCTCCTCCTAAGTAACCACTCTTTCCTAGGCCCGGCAATCCTAGTATCAAAAAGTGACTCCTCCTCTTCTCCTGAGTCATTCATCTCAGGAGGTACAGAAGGCCTTGGTTGCTTTTCAGCCTCTGACACCATGTCCTCTTTGTTCTCTGCTTTAAAAGATAAAAGATCTGATCTGTGTTGACATAACTATTCTGTCTGGCATGAGAACCATAGAATCTTCCTCACCTGTTTTTAATTTAATTTAATTTAATTTAATTTGAAAGCTACAATGAGTCCATCAAACAAAAGGACAGATTATACATGGGAATTATTTATCATATCATTATAAGATTTTTTGTCATTAATCTACCGATACAGGAACTATAGCTTTAAAACACAATTCAAAATTCAATTTAATCATGCTGGGAACCAGAGGGTTTTTTTTTTGTAGCATCAAGAAAATATGTATCAAAAGACAACAATTTTTAAACATCATCTCTGCATCTATGCTCAGCTGTATTCTAAATGTCAGATCAGATCAGGATCTTCATGTCATGATATTTGTTTATGTCTATTGTAATTTGGCACACCATTGCTAATGATCAACATACAGAACTTCTTCTCAATTGATTTGTTATGCAGAATGAGTTTCTAAATCTAAAATATAAGTCTTATCACTGTATCATTGTCAAAAGCAAAGTAAATAAATTCTGTTGTAAAAGCGAGACATATGTTTCACAAATGCAAAAGAAGAAAAGAAAAAGACTATAATAAGTTTTCAATAAACTCCTCTATTTTGTCCATAATTTTGATTGGCATCTGTTTTCTTCACAGTTGGTTGCCATTTCAGCATCAGATGACAAATAGCACAGTGCCTAAACAATTTAAGGGCCTCTAGTTTAATCAAGGAAATTGTCTGGCAAACCTGGTCTTTTTGTAATTCCACCCAGATGAGAGACACCTGTCTCAGAAATAGGTTGAATAAGTCTTATTAGATAGGAAGGCATTTAATTAAAAATGTTATTCTTTATACCATCCAAAACACTTGACAGTAATCAAAGATTTTAAAAGGCCTTTTAGTCCATGTACTTTGTATAATGAGGAATAGAAACAGACTGGAAAAATAATTTTAAGAATTTAATTGACTTCCTTATGCCATGCAGGCATGTTTTTCTCTGTGTCTATGTGCATGTGGAATGTTTTACAATGTAGGGTCTTTCTAGATCCTTGATTTGTATTTCTTGGCAATTATAGTTGTTTAGATTTAATTGGAAAGGTTTTAGACTTTTATTGATAGCCTTGCTAAATTCTGAAATGCTTTTCCCAACAGCATTTTGAATTAGGATAATCAAAATAGTGTACTGACATGGTTGCAGTCATTGCCCACAAGATCATATGCTGCAACGTTCTACCTGTCAATGACTACTTCAGCTTCAATCGCAACAACACAAGAGCATGCAACAGATTCAAACTTAATATTAACCGCTCCAAACTAGACTGTAAAAAATATGACTTCAGCAACCGTGTTGTCGAAGCGTGGAACTCATTACCTCACTCAGTAGTGTCAACCCCTAACCCCCAACATTTTTCCCTTAGACTATCTACGATTGACCTCTCCAGGTTCCTAAGAGGTCAGTAAGGGGGGGTGCATAAGTGCACCAGTGTGCCTTCCGTCCCCTGTCCAATTGTCTCTCCTTATCTCATTTATCTTTTCTTCCTCTCACATATGATATCCTATACTTTTATATCTTTTCTTCTTTCCTTTTCTTAATATATATTACTACATATCTATTATCTTCAATGTGTATTATGTATTGGACAAAATAAATAAATAAATAAATAAATTTACATCCCCACAATATGTATTCCATTAGTAGACTATTCCAATGGTTATTCACATGAATTGGTAAAATACACAATGGGATGGTGTTGCCACACCTCACTGTAATTTTATTTGATACTTTGCATGTAGTAAAACCAAATGACTGTACTGGGGAACCTCCTGTACCAGTATTTTTTTCAAACTTGCCAACATTAATATGTGTGAACTTCAGTTCCCAGAATTCCCCAACCAGGACACTGGCTAGAGAATCCTGAAAATTGAAGTTCACATATCTTAAAGTTGCCAAGTTTGGAAAAATACCACTCTGTTCCTATGTATACTTCTCAAAATATTATAAAACCCACTGGTATCAAAGTATATTATGTTTAATGCACTTGAATATGTGGGAATACAGAGTGAATGGGATGAAGAGAGACTGCGGGAACTGGGCATGGATAGCCTAGAGCAGTGTTTCCCAACCTTTTTTGAGGCGCGGCACATTATTCACATTTTCAAAATCCTGGGGAACATTGAGCGGGGGGGGGGGGGGAAGTTTGGACAAAAAAATCTCTCTTCCTCCCTTTCGCTCTATTTCTCTCTCCCTCCCTCTTTCTCTCCATCCCTTTCTTTCTCCTTTCTTTCCTCTCTCTTTTGCTCTTTCTCTCTCCCTCCTTCCCCCCTCTTGCTGTCTCTTTCTTTCTTTCCTTTCTTTCCTTTCTTTCTCTCTCTCATTCTGTCTCTCTTGCTATCTCTTTCTTTCTCTCTCCCTTCCTTCCTCTCTCTTTTGCTCTTTCTCTCTCCCTCCTTCCCCCTCTTGCTGTTTCCTTCTTTCTTTCTCTTTCTCTCTCTCTCTCATTCTGTCTCTCTTGCTGTCTCTTTCTCTCTCTCATTCTTTCTCTCTTCCTTCCTTCCTCTCTCTGCTCTCTTTCTCTCTCCCTCCTTCCCCCTCTTGCTGTCTCTCTTTCTTTCTCTTTCTCTCTCTCTCTCATTATGTCTCTCTTGCTATCTCTTTCTTTCTCTCTTCCTTCCTTCCTGTCTTTTGCTCTTTCTCTCTCCCTCCTTCCCCCCTCTTGCTGTCTCTTTCTTTCTTTCTCTCTCTCTCATTCTGTCTCTCTTGCTATCTCTTTCTTTCTTCCTTCCTCTCTCTTTTGCTCTCTTTCTCTCTCCCTCCTTCCCCCCTCTTGCTGTCTCTTTATTTCTCTCTCTCTCTCATTCTGTCTCTCTTGCTATCTCTTTCTTCCTTCCTTCCTTCCTCTCTCTTTTGCTCTCTTTCTCTCTCCCTCCTTCCCCCCTCTCGCTGTCTCTTTCTTTCTTTCTCCTCTCTCTCTCATTCTGTCTCTCTTGCTATCTCTTTCTCTCTCTTCCTTTCCTTCTCTCTCTTGTTCTCTCTCTCATTCTGTCTCTCTTGCTATCTCTTCCTTTCTTCCTTCCTTCCTCTCTCTTTTGCTCTCTTTCTCTCTCCCTCCTTCCCCCCTCTCGCTGTCTCTTTCTTTCTTTCTCCTCTCTCTCTCATTCTGTCTCTCTTGCTATCTCTTTCTCTCTCTTCCTTTCCTTCTCTCTCTTGTTCTCTCTCTCATTCTGTCTCTCTTGCTATCTCTTCCTTTCTTCCTTCCTTCCTCTCTCTTTTGCTCTCTTTCTCTCTCCCTCCTTCCCCCCTCTCGCTGTCTCTTTCTTTCTTTCTCCTCTCTCTCTCATTCTGTCTCTCTTGCTATCTCTTTCTCTCTCTTCCTTTCCTTCTCTCTCTTGTTCTCTCTCTTCCTTTCTTCTCTGCGGAGGCCGGCAAAGCTTTTTCTGGGTAGGCTGGCTGGGGGATAGGGCGCGCGCACGCACTCACCCCCGACGTTCCAAAGAACCTTCTCCGACCTCCGCTGTGAGAAGGTTTTCTCCGAGCGCTCGCCGCCATTGCAGCCACCACTGCGGGAGGAGCTGGAGAAAGGGGCAGATCGGGTGGGTGGGCGTCAGCGGCGAGAAGCCAGGGGTGCGCAGGGAGCGGAGGCACTGAGGGGTGGGGGCAGCCGTGGAGCCAGCCTCCGCACTTTCATTGCTCCCCACCCCAAACTCCAACGCCCAGCTCATTACGCGGAATGGAAGAATTAAGCTCTCCTTTTTCCTGCCTTCCTCCTTTGGGGCCCAGCAGGTTTGCGCCGGCAGTGCCCCGCCCAGCTGGAGCTTCCCTAGAAGCTTCACGGCACACCTGCCCGTGTCTTGTGGCACACTAGTGTGCCGCGGCACACCGGTTGGGAAACGCTGGCCTAGAGAAAAGGAGGGCCAGAGCGAACATGATAGCAGTCTACAGGTATACGAGGGGTTGCCACAGAGAGGAGGGGATCACTTTATTCTCCAGGGCACCGGAGGGCCGGACGAGGAACAACGACTGGAAGCTGACCAAGGAGAGATTCAACCTGAAAATAAGGAAGAACTTCCTGATGGTCAGAACGATCAACCAGTGGAACAACCTACCAGCGGACTTTGTGAACTCCAATACTCTGGACATTTTTAAGAGGAAATTGGACTGCCATTTGGCTAGGATGCTATAGGGTTCCTGCTTAGACAGGGGGTTGGACTTGATGACCCGCATGGTCCCTTCCAACTCTAACAATAAATAAAATAAATAAAACAATGTGGACTCATAGTACCTCCATACTTAAAGGGTTTTCCCTTTAAGAAAATAATAATGGACTTAGCACTTAGACTTATATTCTGCTTCACAGTGTGCCCTCAAAGCAGTTTACAGTGCCAACATACAGTATTTCCCCCAACAATCCTGGTCCCCATTTTACCGACCTTGGAAGGATGGAAGCTGAGTTAATCTTGAGCTCCTGAGAATTGAATTGCCAAACTCCTGAAAGCCGACAGTCAGCAGAAGTAGCCTGCAGTACCATCACTTCAACCACCATTTTATGAAAATACTCCAGCATGTTTTCAAAGTTTTGAATATGATCACCATCTCAGGTTTAAATTTTCTCTTTAAGATGAAAAATGTTTTAAAGCAAACAATCCTCAAACTTCAAAGGGTATTTTTGCACGTGCTGAATATAAATCGCAATCCAATGCACTACAGTGCTTTTCCCTAACCTGATTATTTTTGCTGGATCAAGACAAGACTCAAAGCTTCAAAAAAGGTCAAAAGCCTCTCCAAGCACATTGAGATTTGGAAAATATAGTCCTCCAAAGATCACAACTTTTAGAAATTATCATCTGGGTGGAGATTAAGCTTTATGGTCATTAAATAATATATTTCTTTCTTGTTTATAGCCATAAGAACTATATTCTGCTGTGCTTTTCCACTCCTGTTTAAATTCTTGGGTTAAGGTTCTGTAGCCCCATTCATTCTGAAATATTGGCCAGAATGAATCTATCATAAATATTAGCAGAGCTATTTTAAAACGTGCTGGTTCAAACGGTCTTCTCAACTAGCTAATGATTACTGCATGTTTGTTATAACTTCGTCATTTGAAAAGAAACCATACCTCTGTCTGTAGGAATCAAGCATTTCAAGCTGATGAGGAAACTTGACTTAATTATCAGGGTTTTAAACTGAAATTATGTTCTCTGGTATGGAGGATCTATTCAACCAGGTAGTTCTCAACTTAGAACCTGGGTCACTTAACAACCATTTGAAATTGCAACAGATCTACTGGGGAAACTATTTATGATTAAAATTTCTGATGGTTGTTGTCCCACAGTTATGTGACCCAAGATGAGACACTCAGAAACTGAATTTTGCATTTATGATTGTTTGCGACTGTTACAATTAATGACCATGATGGGCAGGCTCCATTATAGTTATAAGTTAAGGACTACCCATATAGCCAGCGGTGGGCTATGAGCCAGAATGCTAATAATAATAATAATAATAATAATAATAATAATAATAATAATAATAATAATAACAACAACAACAACAACAACAACAATAATAATAATAATAATAATAATAATTATTATTATTATTATTATTATTATTATTATTATTATTATTATTATTATTATTATTATTATGTCAGTACAACACAGCAAATGAAATCACTATGCTGGATTTCGTATTTCATCACCAGTCGGGCATTTCCCAAGCACCTAGGACTGCGTGATGTAGCGGCGAATTATGTTTGCCGATCCCAGTAAAGTGGCCTTTTGCAATTGACAGATGGAGATTTTGTCAATTCCAATGTTTTTCAAATGTCCGCTGAGATCCTTTGGTACTGCGCCCAGCGTCCCAAGTACCACTGGGACCACTTTCACTGGCTTATGCCAGAGTCGTTGCAGCTCGATTTTTAGATCTTCGTATTTCACTAATTTCTCTAGCTGCTTCTCCTCACTTCTGCTGTCTCCTGGGATTGCGATGTCGATGATCCATACTTTCTTTTTCTCCACGATCACAATGTCTGGTGTGCTATGCTTCAGAATTCGGTCAGTCTGAAGTCGGAAGTCCCACAGTAGTTTTGCTTGCTCATTTTCGACCACTTTTTCGGGCTTATGATCCCACCACCACCACCACCACCACCACCACCACCATCATCATCATCATCATCATTATTATTATTATTATTATTATTTATTAGATTTGTATACTGCCCTTCTCCGAAATCTCGGGACTTGCTTCTGCACCTGTCGAGGTAGCAAAATTGCACACGGAGCCGCAGATGCGCCCACGTTTCGGTGTGGGGGAAAGCAAAAAACCTCACCAAAACCCGGTTGTACCTATGGCTCTGTGCGTGGTTTTGATACCTCCACAGGTGCGGAAGCAAGATCACGCTGGCCCCACAAGAACTTACGAGCCACAGCGGCAAGTGCAATTTAGCATTCCGGCTCGTAGCCCATCACTGCATATAGCTCACACACTGGCTGGCTATCTAATCAAAAATGAAATATATGTTAAATCTTGGAAATTACAGTCCAATCATGATAGCAAAAGAACTCAGTTTAAAATAACAATTCCAATTTATCACCTCAATAGATATGGGGAACTCAAAACCCAGCATAATGATTAGATGGGGAAAGCAATTTAGAAGAGCATGAACTGGGATTCAGTTATGAAAATCAAAAATATCTTTGCAAAGACGAACTGGAGAAACTGGATTATGTTGTTGTATTTTGCTTGGCTGCATCAACTGCTGAGCCAATACTCGTGTGCTGATTTTGAGGTTATCGCAACTTTATATAAAACACAGTCAAGACTTTGGGGTTTTAAAATATCTCTCTTCCCCCCCTTGTTCCCTCCTTCCCTCCATTCTTCACCCCATCCTTACCTAGCATCATCGGGCCAGCCTGTCAATTTCCATTTGTTAGGAGTCATATTTCAGTTTTATCAAAATAAAATTCAAAATAACCCCTTGTTATAAAATTTAGTCCATTGTCTTTCTGGCTTTCTTTCCCCAAATTATATTTGACTTATGTTATTTTATATTGCTATCTAAAATAGTTTTTTATTCTATCTCTGAAAGATCCATTGGCATGCATACAATAAATCATACAATAAAATAATTTGGTAGGGTTTTTTTTGAAAAAGACTAGGTTTTGAAACAAACCTAATGAGCACAATACACCTTTATAATTGTGATGTGATATATTTCACACAGACCCACAGACACAAATACACGCACGCATGAAATAAGGAATGCATCTGTGCACATAACTCATCTTCATATTTTCATTAAAATGCAGCACTAAGCTCTTAGGGAGACAAAAAATAGACAAAATGTTTGTATCTTCAGCCAGCAATTTGAAGAAGATATGAAGAGTTTCTCAAACTCTTTGCTTTAAAGAAAGGAAAGATTTCTCTCTCTATTTTGATAAGCATTATGATGGCCTGTCTCAAATATGTACATTTCTCAAGCAACGAAATTTAATTGCACTTCGGTGATTCTCCCAAATAGTCCCTTATATGGGTGTGTTCTACTTACCCTCCCTACAGGTTTGCGTTGCATTGTGTGCGTTTTGCATCACAACATGGAAGTGCGCATTTTACATCACAACACAGAAGGTTATACGCTGAGGGTTCTTTGCCAGCTATTTCAGAGTGGTTTGGGGTTGTGGCCAGCTGGCCATTATTACTGGTTTGGTGAGCGGGTGTAAATTTCCACCACTGGTACCAGTGAAGTGATCCGAACTGGCAGCAACCCATCACTGGTCCTTTGATGACATATTTGATGTTAGGTGACCATTTTAGGTCTTAACCTAAAGATCTTAACCTGTTGATACTGTGTTGTCTAGTATTGTAAGAGGTGGAAGTATGGGAGGGTTTATCCTAAAGTGTATTACTATTTCTACGGTTTTAAATGTGTCCAGTTTCAGATTGTTCCAATCCCACCATGATGCCAGTTGTTCAACTTCCCTTCTGTATGCATTTTCATCATTGTTTCAAATGAGACCAATCACTGTTGTATCATCTGCAAACTTCAGTAGTATAACAGATGGATCATTTGATATGTAGTCATTGGTACAGAGAGAGAGAAGAGAAGTGGTGAGAGCCCCTGTGCTAATTGTAGAGGTATCTGATGTGATTTTGCCTAGTTTTAGCTGCTACTTCCTTCTGTTAGAAAGCTTGTGATCCACTTACAAGAGTGTTCAGGTACCGTTAGCTGATTTAGTTTAGTTAGAAGAATGTCCGGTATGATAATATTGAATTCTGAACTCTACAAAGTGGACCCTAGCAAAGGTCATTGGAGATTCAAGATGTTGTAGGATGTAGTGCAGAGCCATACTAACAGCATCATCTATCAATCTATTTGCTTGGTATGCAAATTGCAGGGCGTCTAACAGTGAATCCATGATGTTTTTCAAATGGGACATCACTAGACTTTCGAAGGTTTTCATAACTGCAGATGTTAGAGCAACTGGTCTGCAGTCGTTCAGTTCCTTGATGGAGTGCTTCTTTGGCACTGGGATGATAGTGGAGTGTTTGAAGCAAGAAGGAACATAGCACATCTCTAGTGAATTATTGAAGATTTGGGTGAAGATGGGGACTAATTGATCAGCATAGACATTTAAGCAAGAAGGAGTTATCTTGTCTGGGCCTGTTACTTTTCCTGGCTTCTGTCTGGTAAATCGATTTCACACTTCCTTTTCTGTGATCATCAGGGATTGTGAACCCAATGGGATGGGGTCAGTTGTAGGAGGTTTGGCTGTGGCTGATATGTCTGGGCTGGAGATTGTGCAGATATGTGGCTGTAGTTTCCTTTCAAACCTGCAGTAGAACACGTTCAGATCATCTGCCATTTGCTGATTTCCTTCATCTTGGGAAGGAGGTTTGCCATAACCGGTGATGTTTTTAAGAGTTTTCCACATGTTTGCTGGTTCATTTACTGAGAACTGATTCATTAGCTTTTCAGAGTAGTTTCTTTTTGATGCTCTGATCTCCCTTGTTAATACATTTGTGACATGTAACTTCCTCTTTGGAACAATGTAGCTGCTTAGGTTTAGCTGTAAACCAAGGTTTATTGTTACTGTATATTCGCAAGTTTCCGGTCGGTAAACATAGGTCTTCACAGAAGATGACATATGATGGTACAATATCTGTGAGTTCATCCAGGTTTGCAGAGGTATCTTGAAAAATATTCAAGTCTGGGCAGTCAAAGCAAGCCTGTAGCTTTAACTTTACTTGTTCAGACCAAGCCCTCACTAATTTAATTGTTGGTTTTGTGGCTTTAAATCTTTGCCTGTAAGCAGGTACAAGGTAAATTATGCAATGATCAGAGTGGCCCACAGCTGCTCATGGTAAGGACTGATAGGCACCTTTTAGTGTTGTGTAGTAGTGGCCTAAAGTATTATTGCCACTGGTGGGACAATTGACATGCTGAAAATATTTTGGAAGCTCTTTGGTTAAGTCACCTTTGTTAAAATCACCCAGAATGGCCAGTGAATCTGGGTATTTGGCTTCAGCTTGCTGATGGGACAAGATAGTATTGTTGAGAGAAAAGCACTTGTAAGACCCCATTAAAGGATAAGGGATTAAACTGCAATTGGATATTTCATTTTGTAAATAGGAAGCAGTTAATGGGGCATATAAATGGAATGGGCCCACAGTGCTTTTTCTGGCTGAAGTTACCTATCTTAGTATAAAGAGAAAAGGAGTGGGGAAACTCTTAAAATACATTTTCCCCTTTTGGCAGTCTTGATAGATAATGATCAAGATTGACAGGTTTAGACAGGTGTCACAGCCTGCTGGACTGACTGATGTCTTCATTTGGGAAAATTATCAAGGGCTTTTATCAGTTCTTGAGTGACTGGCAAGGAAACTAAGGCAGGAATACATTCTGATGAGATCTTGTAATTTTCCCTTTCAAAAACTTTGATCGTAGATGGGTGATAGGATGCCTGGCTTTTGGCCACCACAATGCCAAAATGATGATTAGGGGGCAAAAAAGAGGTACAGTATATATGTATGAGGCAGGAAAAGGAACCAAAAAAGTAGTGAAAAATCAGTTGCATTTTTATTTGAAGAACAGAATTTCAATAAAATGTATTTCATTCTGTTATTAACTAATTACAAGAGAACTTGTGTATATCACTGCCATTCCATACACAAGCATGTGTTTAATCCAGTTTTTCCTCAACCTTGGCCACTATGAAATGCAGACTCCAACTCCCAGAATTCCTCAGCCTCATGCTCCACCAGCATGCTGGCTAGGGAATTCTGGGAGTTGAAGCCTGTATATCTTAAAGTTACCAAGGTTGAAAATCATTCCTTTAGTGGAGGGGTAGGGAACTATGGCCATTTTATGACTTGTGGACTTCAACTCCAAGAATTTCTGAGCCAACCATGCTCAGGAAATGTTGTCTTGTTCAGGAATTTGGGGAGTTGAAGTCCACAAGTCGTAAAGGGGCCATAGTTCCCCCACCTTTGATTTCGTGGCTTTGAAGTCTCCTTCTCATCATTTAATGAGCCTTTGGAAGCAATTGGACTGGAAGGTTGTGTAGACGGACAGATAGAAGAGGATGTAAAGAAAAGAGCACTACTTACTTCAGCAGCTGGAAAAATAAAGAAGAAAACAGACAGCATTTTCACATTTGGGATTACTAAAAATATAATCACTCGAACACTGCACTGAAGTGTGTAACCACAGTTTCTTCCTCCCTTTGTTTCCTTTAATGACATGAAAAACAGCAATGTTGCTGCTATTTTTGCAAGTAATATGAAAACTTTGAGAGGCACTTAAAGCTACTTTTATTGTTTTAGATTTAGAAGAACACTGTTGTTCCTGCTGGTTTTTAAAAAAATGCTGCCTTTTTTCTAAATATTATTATAGTCGTACTATTACATTTTTTTAAAAAAAATGTCACTTCGTTCCTGTTAAAAGTTGTGGATGAAACTGCAATGCAATTTTCAAACATTTCATTGCTTCATGTTTTATCATTTAAAAATGTTCATTGTCTGTTGTGGTTCAGCCTGAGTCAGATGAAAGACCAGCTTCATCTCTGCTGGCTCCATGCCCGGGGGAGGATGAGAGTGGAGAGGAAAGTGACGAGGAAGAAAGGCCTGGGAGCCCTGGGGAGGGGCTCTCTCAAGCCAGTAGCTTGGATTCTCTGGCGTCTCTGGAGTCATTGGATGACGAAGCACAAACTATCATTAGTATGCGACAGAGACGCATAGATCAAAGGACGAATCAATTGAAGAAATATTATCAGCGTTGAATGAGGAACACCAGGGGGTTGGGTGTGGTCCTCATTAGCAGGGAAGGGTTTATAAGGCAGGCAAACTCTTTCGGCAGCGTGAAGTGTTATCAGAGTGGAGTTGCTGTTATCTGCATTGTCTCAGCGTTTCTGTTCCTGGCTCGTGGCCCAGCAGTCTTGAAGACCCGTGGGAGGTGTATGTCTGTAATCTCAACAGCCTCGTCTTGGCATTAAGGATCCTGTGTTTCTGTATGAACAATTGCCTTCATGTATCCATTTGGAGTTCCAGTGTTTTCCTGATTTATAAGGACATTTTCTGTTGGCTTCTTTTCTTTTTACCATTATAAAACTGTGTTTGGATTCTACCGGTGTGTCTGGCTTATCTTTTTGGGTTGGTCATAGCTTCCGGAGTGACCCAGACAGAACATTGTCCAATTCTTATGGAGATCATTTGGAAGTTCTATCTTTTTAATTTTTTATCTGATCCCAAGTTCTCAGTGATAGCATTTACATAGATAGCTACAGCCATTTTATCTTGCAAAAGGTCTGGATGACCATTGCATAGCAGCAAAGAGAATAATAATGGTGGTGGTGGTGGTAGGGAAAGTACTGTTGAGCTTCAACTTTACCAAATGGTTTTCCTGATGTCTTGCTGTCAACTATGGTGACATGAGACTAATCAGTGGGTACATTGGTCATGAGACCAATCAACAAGATCTGTTTTGATTGCATTTATGAGTCACAGCAATTGTTTTGAGTTGCAATGATTATTGAATGAATTAATTAATTAATTAAATATCAATCTATCTACTTATCACTTGCCTAATTAAAATCAAGCTGCAAGACACACTTTTTCATTGTGTAAATATGGGGTCCCCAAACTTTTTACACAGGGGGCCAGTTCACTGTCCCTTGGACTGTTAGAGGGCTGGACTATTAAAAAAACCCTATGAACAAATCCCTATGCACACTGCACATACCTTATTTTAAAGTAAAAAACAAAATGGGAACGTACTATTTAGAGGGGGGTGGAAGAATTCTGAAATTCATATATGTTTATGTTTTGTTTTTAATTTTCTTTTGTTAACATCTGATTGGCTATACAAGGTTTTCTTGGCTTATAGAAAAATGTATAAAGAAAGAAGGAAGCACTTTGGCATAATGGTTAATAAGTGTTGTACTTTTTTGAGGAGGGAATTTAATTGAAAGAAAATGAATGTAACTGGATGAGAAAATTAGAAAAAAAACTTTTGCAACTTTTTTGATGATTGATATAAGTTACTAACAAAATACTGCATTTTATTCATGGAAAATTAGATGTGCTCCTGTCACTCACCTGCGGGCCGGATAAATGGCCTCAGTGGGCCGCATGTGGTCCGCGGGCCATAGTTTGGGGACCGCTGGTGTAAATGATTCTCCTGAAATTCAGGCATCCAAAGTAGGAAGCTTACATCATGTGTCACAGTACTTCATTTTTTCCCCACCCTGTCCCTGCCAACAGTAACCAATGATGTATAGCAGAAGTGTGAAGTTATAAAATGACATCATGGGATAACTAGAGTTTTGTTTTTAAAAAACCTGATCTTCATTCAGTGATTATATTTGGCATATTTCTTGAAACATGTCTATGAGTCATGGGATCCACCTATTATTCAGTCAACATAATTTTCTATCGCCCCCTTCTTTATGCTTCCTCTATTACATCCATTGGTTCACCTGCAAATGCTACAGCTTTTAAAACCAAAGGGACGTCAATGTTTTTACATTTTTTAAAAGCTCTATCTCTTCAAAGTTTATAAAAGTATGGGAACAAGATGTTGGATATGAACTTGATGAGTCAGCTTAGAACTCATGGTGTAGAATTGCCTTCACATCTATTTTGGCATGTCACCAGGCATTAACTACAAAAATATTTCATAGATGTTACCATGCTCCCTTAAAAGTACATTAAATTAAACAGCATTAATCAAAGTCGTCCCATATTTCTTCCCCAAACCTCCATAACTTTAACCATAAACTGTCCTTAACCTCACCCCATTCCTAAGAGGTTTGTAAGGAGTGTATATAAGCACACCAGAGTGCCTACCATCCCTGTCCTAAAGTCCCCATGCATTCGTAAAATATCATATTCTCAAAAATCATTTTTATACTTCTTATATATTCATATTAATGTTTATACTTTTTCTGTAATTGTATACACACTTAAGAAAGAAAGAAAGAAAGAAAGAAAGAAAGAAAGAAAGAAAAACAAACATTGCCTTGGAAGAAAAGTGATCATATTGAGTGGATGGAATTCTTTGATGGTGGTATTTGAGTTGTAGAAATTGCCTTGCTCTACCAGGTAGCCATCATCAAAGCAGCTGTTTTGGAGAACTGAAATTTGCTGATTGACAGGGATGATATATTGCCATACTGTATCTTATGATCATATTGCAAGACGGGTATGGTTCTGTGGGTAGATATATTTGTTTTGCAAAGGATTGATGCCTAATAGTTGGTAGATTACTTATTTGTCTGATTGACAGTGATTTCCCGGTTTCCTGAAGATAGGCTCAAGTTACAGAAGGATCTTGATAGACAGGGCTTTATCTAACATAAATAAATTCAATGGTAAAAAAAGTAGGTTCTACATACATGATTAAGATCATGTGAATTATTAGTACCATTTGGTAAGTCTACATATTCAATTTTGGTCACCACAATATTAAAAAAATGTTGAAACTCAAGAAAAAGTAGAGAGAAGAGCAACAAAAGCAATTAGGGGACTGGAGGCTAAAACGTATGAAGAATGGTTGTTGGAATTGGGTATGTCTAGTAGTATAATTTAAAAAAGGACTAAGGGTGATATGACAGTTCTATTTTAATATCTCAGGGGCTGCCACAAAGAAGGGGAAGGGGTCAACCTATTTTCCAAAGCATCTGAAAGCAGAGCAAGAAGCAATGGATAGAAACTAATCAAGGAGAGAAGCAATTTAGAACTAATGAGAATTTCCTGATAGAACAATTAATCAGTGGAATGACTTGTCTCCAAAAGTTGTGGGTGCTCCAGCAATGGAAGTTTTTCAGAAGAGATTGGATAACCATTATACTTGAGTAGGGGGTTGGAATAGAAGACCTCAGTGTTTGGCTCAGTTAGGTTGATTATGTTGTGTAGTAGAACTGGAACTGATTAGTTTGGCTCAATTGACATGAAGAGAACAACAGTTTGGTAGGGTATCATGATTTAATTATTTTCTATTGCTAAGCATTTCATTCTTAAATCCATTGAGATTGATGGAATCTTTGCAGCTATCTGCTAGGTGTTTGAATTTCGCGGGCAGTTCTTTGGACATGTAGGGTTCCCTGATAGTAAAAAAGGAAAACAGGATAATGTTGTGGTTAGCTCTGGCCCAGCTCCTGCCCCAAGGACTGTGGATGTGGGGGAGACTTCCACATGCTGCAGGCCTGTTTTGCCCCCGATGGAATCTGCTGATGAAGGCTCCTCTGACCAAGAAGACATGAGTGACAGGGAGGAGGAGAGTGGGGCAGACAGCTCAGAAGGAGATCAATTATCTAGCTCCTCCTTGGATTCAGAACAAGAGTTAATGATACAGCCACACATGCAGAGAGCGATGCATAGGCAACAACAACTGAGAGATTATTATCAAAGAAAATGAGGCCACCTGTGGTTGGGTGGGGCTGTGGTAATTAGTGAGGCTGCTATAAATAGCAGCCTGTGGGTTTGGCCATTGTGGAGGATTATCTGATCCTTGTGTTTCCTGACTGCTTTACTGACTTTGACTTTCTGTGTGCTGATTTTTCCCTGCTTTGAAACTAAACCAGAGCAAAGTGTGTATCACTTTGTGAAAGAAGAAGGACTGTGAATTGCCTCACAGCTGCAAGCTAAGTATCACAGAACTGATAAGGGACTTGTACAAATTACCAGTTTGTTTGGAGACGAGTGCTCTTTGCTATACCAAAAGAGGGCTTGGTTAAAGTGAATTTTCATTATAAAGAACATTGTTTTGAATTTTCAAACGTGTGTGTGTCTGAAATTTGTACCTGTGAATTGTTGGGAGGAGTCAACCAGAGAGCCGGACAGAACAGATAACAAGTATGCATATTTTGGACATCATTTGGAAAATTGTGAAAACTGCAAATTAATAATTACTTAATTCTGATAGAGGTATAATGTTCATTTTCCCCAGTAGATATAAAATGGAGCCATAACAAATCAATCATTTTTGTAAGTTGCTTTGTTTATTGTAGCAAATGCTGGAGATTCAAATTGTATTTTTTTAAGCAATTGATGGTTTAAAAGTGTGCTAAAATCTAACAAAAACACTCTTGAATTTTTAAAAAAATATAGATTATTCTACTCATGTCTGATTTATAGTTTTAATTATATTAGCAAAATAATTCTTCACAGATTATGTTAACATATTCAGATGTCCTTTTGGTTAGAAAAAATAAATATATTATCAACTTTTTAAAATTTATTTTTACAATTCCTGTATTTTAGATACTCCCAAACAGGACAAGAAATTGTTTTGATTTGCTTTTGATTCATTTCTATTTACTATTTCTATTGTTTTATTTTTCTTGTACATTTTAAAATTATTTCCAAAGTTTGTGGATTGTTATGTTTAAATAAGACTTTTAAAAAACATTCACTTTTTAAAATTGCACAACACTTGTTTGTTATTTGAAACTTGAAATCTGCAAACAAAATGTAATGTAATTACAACTTCTGGTCTTTCATCTCCCTTGGTATGACAAATATTTTATTGCTCTTTTAGCTGTCTAATTTGGCGAAGATCTTTATCAACAAAGTGTTATAGTGGGGTCAATAAATGAATAATGAGGTACAGACATTTGAACTGAAAATAGTTTTTAAAACCAAAAATATTCTAAAAAATGTCCTGCTTTCAATTTAGTTTTACAATCTTCCTTCTTAAAAAAATGTCCCATAGTTTTAGAAGATGATAGGGAGGATTCTTCCTTCTGAGAATTTAAATAACCCTCCCCCACATGCCCCTAACAATCTCCAGTTGAAATAGCTATTCTATTTGCCCCTCAAATGGTTGGCTGGATTTTTAAACTGAATTGTAGAGCATCTAACTTCAAATATTTAGTTATTTACTCTGGGCATGCCATTCTGCCCTGCTTATTAGTAAAGATCTAATCTAGTCTGCTCTCCAGTTTTAACATCTAATAGATAAAAAAATGATTAAACAGCTGAGGTATAAATCAAATGTAATGTCTTAGATCTCAGATCCAAAGAAAGATCAATATGTAAGAGAGGAGGTGAAAAAATTGTCAAAGGAGAAGTAAACATAGCCAAAACTTTACCTAAATTGTACACAAAACTTGTAATTCTGTTAAAAATACAGCTGCTATGCATTGGTTAAAATAGCCTGTGGGTTTTCAAGCCATATTCAGGAATTAGGAATCAGACCAGAGATGGGTTGCTAAACCCCCAAAATATGTAAAGGATGTGTGTCTGTGTGCGCGTAACATATTTTTTGCTGAATTTTGAAAATGAAGGGATATATATTATCTTCTAATAAAATTAGAACTGTCATTTCAGTGGCCACCACTTGCTTGAAAAGGAGGCAAAGTTGGTGGAAACTGCAATGGGAGCAAATAGTAAGTAACTGCTACAAACCTTATGAACCTGAAATGTGACTTCCAATTTAAAGACAGTCCTTTGCTCAAAGGTGAGTATCACAAACACATTAATGGGTGTTTTGTCTTGGACAAAAGATTTAAGAACCTCAATGTGCTACATTTGGTCTTATTTCAATGTCCCGTGTTTGTAAAATTAAATTAACTAATTTCCAAAGTTTGAAGTGTGAGCTCTTAAAGCATGGAATTCCAGCCAAATGTCAGGACAGTAAACATTGGCTCTGGTACATAAACACACATTTTAACATCTGACTTTCCAAAACATGACTGTGAAATTAGCTCTTTGGTAGAATAGAAGATAGAAAGCAGTTTTATGTGTGGACAACTGTGATTTCTTCCACTCGTGTTGATCAAAATCTTCCTTCAGGTTAAAAGAAGGACATGGGTGGTCCTTATTTCTCAAGTAGACATGCCATTGTTCAAAGGCTTATGATTAAGAAGGTACAATGTCTAACGTGACATCATATATCTTACATATGTGTTTGTAACAAATATGATTAATTAAACTAATCTAAGCCTCATGTTCGCACTTTGAGCCTAGCCTAACATTGGCAGGCTTTCTTGCTTACATGAGCTAATGCTTAGATGCTTCAGTAGCATTAATCTGATACATATGTGTTTGCCTTTTATGTATATGCAAACACATCCTGGGGTGAAGGATATATCCAATGAACTAAGTTGAATAAAAATCTATTCTGAGTGGCTGCAAGTAGACTGGCTACAACTAAATACGGCCGCGGTATAGTTTGTTTATTTGATTTGGACCTATTGCAATGATGCAGATTCTCAATGGTCTACAGTAATTAAGAGCAATAACAAAGGCCATCTCCATTAGAAACATTTATAGTAGGAGCAAAATTAAACACACAAAGTTATAATATAAAACCCAACAATCCTGGCTATCTTGTCAAATATGATGAGCCTTCAAAATAATTCAATTTTCCAAAGTTTTTGGAGTGCTAAAACTGGAGAGCATACTGGTTTCTAAGGAGAGTGTAGACCCCGGCAGCAAAAGTAGTAGCAGAAATAGGAAGTCAGCCGCAGGTTTTCCCATGAAGGATGAGTCAGTTCTGATTGGAGAAGGCAATTCTCCACGTGCTTCAGTACCAAGCTCTGAGAAGCTAGACAGATCAAAACCAGCATGTTGAATTGTGCTTGGGAGCTACTGGGAGGGGAAAATGTCAGCTAATGAATGGAATGCTACAGTCTGAATCTTCTAAGTAATTTTCAAGAAAATCCCACTTAGTGTGCATTGTAATAATTGTGGCACACAGTAATGAGGTCATACATTACTATTCTGAAGTTGTCCTGCTCCATGAATGGGTACAGCTAATGGAAAAGTCCCCCTGATCAAGGCCTTCTGCTCCAATCTATTTCTAGATTGATAGATCTAGATATTTCATATCTAGAGATTTGTTTCTTTAAGACACCTTCAAAATAATAGCATAGTTCTTAAATAGCGTAGGTTCACCATCAATGCTCTAGACCATATAGAATATAGTTTCATAAAAGCAAGGAGTCTATGAAATACCATGTGTCCTTGCACCAACTCTATTCGGGATCTTCTTTGCTGTGATACTGAAGCATGTTTTTGGAATATGTATATGTGAATATGTATATGTATATTTATGTGTATGTGTATGTAGAAGAGCAGGGGTGGCGCAGCAGGTAGAGTGCTATACTGCAGGCCACTGAAGCTGACTGTAGATCTGGAGGTCAGTGGTTCAAATCTCATGACCAACTCAAGGTTGACTCAGCCTTCCATCCTTCCGAGGCGGGTAAAATGAGGACCCGGATTGTGGGGGCAATATGCTGGCTCTGTTAAAAAGTGCTATTGCTAATCTATCTGTCTATCTATCTATCTATCTATCTATCTATCTATCTATCTATCTATCTATCTATCTATCATCTATCTATAAAGTAAAAAATAATAATTCCCCCTTGACAACAAAAACTTACATTCTTGAGACCCTATTATCTGTAAGACCATCTTTCCCTGATTACATCTACCCAACCCACTAGAACAGCGAGGCAGGGTAAACCTGGTGGGACCAGAAAAGGGGCCTTCTCTTTCCAAAGTGAGGGCCAATCTAATCTCCATAGGGATGATGTTCCAAAGGTAAGGAGCTACCCACACAAAAGGCCCTTCTTCTAGGTCTCATCAGATGTACGTACCTCCTTGCTTTGCTGGGTTGGGTAGATATAACCAGGAAAAGATGGTCCTTCAGATTACCTGGTCCCAAGCCATATAGAGCTTTGAAGGTGACAACTAGCAGCTTGCATCATATCCTGAAACATATCAGTAGCCAATGCAGTTCCTGTAGGAAAGATGACACCTGCGCACACCTAGGTCTGCATAAAACCATACAGACTGGTACATTTTAAAGCATGACTGGATTTTTATGATTACCATGGCCCCAACTAATTGAAACATTTTAATATTAGAGGTAACAATAATTCAAACTGAATTAAACAAAACCAATGAAGCTGATGCAGGATTGGTTCAGTGTAACTCAGAAACTAAGCTTCTACCAGTGTGAACTTCTAATTCATCCTTTAATAGACAAACAAAGCTACCAAGGGGGTTGTTTTAGGATAATTTCATGGATAAACCTATCAAGTCTAAAAGAAATGGAAAAACGTGTTTTGTTATAGCTAGACTTTACTCACAAGAAAGAAATAGTGGATGGAGTCTCTTCTAGTTTTTATGCCCTGGGGAATAATTTCTTAGCTATTATGTCTCTCCTTATTCTCCACCCCTGTTTCTTTTGTTTTTTGCCTCAGGAAATATTAGATGTATTTACCTTAAGCCATAGGTTAACAAAGTTTCCCATGAGGAACTGGGTATGTCTCCAGCTGTATTTTGACTAAATTTTACCCCTGGATCATTAGTGTTTGAAGCAAGGCTTTATCTTCCTGAAGACAAAATTTACTGCATTTTTTTAAAAGGAAAGGGAAATTGGGGGTATTTGAAATAAAACATTTTTATATGGGTGGGAGGGCTGGGAGTGAAGATGCTGTTTTAGCATGCTCTCTTTGAAAGCTTCAGCTGCCTTTTCAACAGATGTTTGAATTTATTCCTTTCTAAAGCAGTATATGTGTGTCAGCCTCCTCACACGTGTACCGTATTGTGTAATAACAAGCAAAGGTCACTGACTACTCAGTGCAGATTGTGGGGGTAGATTGCTTATTTATGTGCTTTGGTTTGGTAAGGAGCTCTTCTCAAGTGCTAAAATTGATTTAGTTTTTCCATATGCTTTGAAATGGGAGCTATACTGGTGTGTCAACTTCACAACACCAGAACAATCTTCTTGAGAGAAAAAGCAAGAAGATTGTTCTGGTGTTGTGAAGCTGTCTGTCTCTCACACATACTTATGCACTTACTTGTTCCTTCCACCTTGGTACATCTGTTTTAATTTTTACTTTTCTCACATCTATGTTTTGCTTAAAAAGACATTGCCTCCTACCAAGTTCTACTCATGTGCCTGAACATCCAGACCAGTGGTGGGTTACTACCGCTTCTACAAACTGTCCAGTTCTACAAACTGGTAGTAGTGAGAGGTTCTGCCCCTCCACCCTGGGTGCGTTATGCTTACGCACTCACCAAATACAGTGGTACCTCTACCTAAGAACGCCTCTACTTATGGGCTTTTCTATAAAAGAACCGGGTGTTCAAGATTTTTTTTCCTCTTCTCAAGTATCATTTTCCACTTACAAACCTGAGCTTCCGAAACTCTAACTGGAAAAGGCAGGGAGAAGCCTCTGTGGGGCCTCTCTAGGAATCTCCTGGGAGGAAACAGGCAGAGAGAAGCCTCTGTGGGGCTTCTCTAGGAATCTTCTGGGAGGAAATAGGGCCAGAAAAGGAGTGGGGAAGCCTCCATGGGGCCTCTCTATAAATCTCCTGGGAGGAAACAGAGCCTCCACCCTCCCTGTGGTTTCCCCATTCCCACACATTACAGTGATCCCTCGATTATCGCGAGGGTTCCGTTCCAAGACCCGATTTTTCGCGATGTAGGGTTGCGGAAGTAAAAACACCATCTGCGCATGCGCGCCCTTTTTTCAATGGCCGTGCATGCGCAGATGGTGGAGGTGGGGAGCGACGAAAGTGCGGACGCTGACAGATTGCTTTGAATGTCGGCTGCCCCCGCCCCCCCCAGCACCCGCTTGCCCGCCGTTCGCTGCTCGCCCACCCTTCGCCCGGCCACCCGCCGTTCGCTCGCTGCTCGCCCGGCCACCCGGGTTCGGGGGGTGCTGGGAAGCCCCCCAGGCCGGCTGCGACCTTTTAAATCAGCTGCGCCGCTTCCCAGCTGACTCCTGAAGCCAAACGCGGAAGTTCGCCTTTGGCGTTTGGCTTCAGGAGTCAGCTGGGAAGCGGCGCGGCTGTTTTAAAGGGTTGCAGCCGGCCTAGGGGCTTCCCAGCACCCCCCCCGAACCCGGGTTGGGGGTTCGGGGGGGGTGCTGGGAAGCCCCCCAGGCCGGCTGCGACCTTTTAAAACAGTCGTGCCGCTTCCCAGCTGACTCCCGAAGCCAAACGCGGAAGTGGTTTTTTTTTAATTAATATTTTTTTAAAAATCGCGATATAGCGTTTCGCGAAGATCGAGATCGCGAAACTCGAGGGATCACTGTATTTGCTTTTATATTGATTCCTATGGGAAAAATTGCTTCTTCTTACAAACCTTTCTACTTAAGGACCTGGTCACGGAATGAATTAAGTTCGTAAGTAAAGGTACCACTGTGGTAGCGATGGGATTTAGAACTCATCACTGAACCAGACACTTGAAATACGACTTAACAACATTCCGCAGAGATGCTTAACATCTTCTGCATCTACTACTCACCTCAATTTTCAGCTGGGACTAATTCAATAGACTAATATGAGTAGAGAAGAACAAAAGAAACACATTTTCACTGGCTTCAAGCTGAGAAACAAGCCATTACAAATAGGTCTTTTCTGGGCTGCTATATTTTTCTATGAATGATAAGACTTAAAAAATGCTGGCTAGCTACACAGAATCTAACAACTGCAACATCCTTATTAAGATGTTTAAATTTAGTAGCTGGAGCAGTGCGGTTTTGCAGGGAGCCAGAACACACAGTTGTGATTGATTGGTACCAGAGTACTGGCTCCTGTCTGAGGCAATCTGCACGGTGATTGGTTGCTACACCCATAGCAACCAATCATTGCACAAATTGCCTCACACAGGAGCCAGTTCTCTGATTACCTTGCTGTGTCTTGCTGTATGTATATAGATATTAAACATATTTATTTCTATAAAACTACAAGTTTGTGTCAGCTTTTATGGCTTCATTTGTACACCTGCTGCACAAATCCCCAATCCCTCCCCCCTCATGACCTGACTTTTACTCCTTTTTTCAACATGTAAGGAATCATACAATTAAAAATTATGTAGGGGATAACATATATTCATGGTCAGAGCACATTTGCCATTATCTTCGGACTTGCAAGATGAATTCATGGCAGAATGTCTATGGCTTCAGCCTTGCTGATGTCTAGACTTCAAAAATCAGCTGGGGCTCTTTAACCCTTCAGTCAGACCTCACAGTAAATATTCTGTCTGTGTGAGACTTTTCACTGTCTTTGGAAGGCTACACAGACAGGTTTGCTCTTAATTTAATAGCAGAAACTCCAGAGCTCTCCAAGGTACTGTTTTTATTCATTTATGCTGTGTGGGCTACCTATAGAGAGCTTTGGATATTCAAATTGGTTTGGGGAATACACCGAGTTCCTCACCCCCAGATAAATGTGTTCTAAAAAGGGACAGACTTTAACAGGTGAATTCAGATTTGGAGAAGATGTTTGGCTCATAGAGAAATGAATGCCACACAGCCCATGAATAACCCTCCCCATTCACATACTTTTCATTTTGCAATAAGATCTCATAACCTGATGGATAGGTAACCTCAGCTTATAAAGAGAGTTCATATCTGCTTCTAAACGCCCTTTTCATACTCCCCTGGACATTAACTGACAATAATAAAGGGGGGATATTTTCCCTCCCTTGTGATTTAGACCAAAAGCTGCCAACAAACTACAACAATTCTAATAAAGTTATTTCTTCTTTGAAAAAGATAAATATTTCCCAATGATTGTAGATTAATTCTAGAATCAACAAACAGAACAATTACTCAGGACGTGTGTTTGGGATTCAGATTTTTTTCCATATATATGTTTCCGAATTGGAAGGGGACTCATACCATTTCCCCCCCTGTAATATTAAATCACAAACCAAGTTGAAGCCCTAACTGACTAAAAGATAAACAGCAGTCTGAATTTATCAATGTCAGAAAAACTATGCCAAATAAACACTTAAATGGAATCTAAACATATTTGCAAGTTGATGTTACGGAGATCCCAAGCTTCTTTCAAGGAGCTCATGGTCTGCTATTATTTTATCCTTGCTGCTTCCTTCTAAAGTGAGTTTGAATAGCAATGTCAATAGCACTTAGACCTAGATACCTCTTTGCGGTGCTTTGCAGCTCTCTCTAAGTGGTTTACAGAGTCAGCCTATTGCCCCCAACAATCTGGCACCTCATTTTATCCACTGTTGTGGTTACCTCTGGCCCAGTTCTTGCCCCAAGGAATATGCAGGTGGATGTGGGGGAAACATCCACATGTTGCAGGCCTGTTTTTCTCCCGATAGAATCTGCTGACGAAGCCTCCTCTGACCAAGGAAGTGTGAGTGACAGGGAAGAGGGTAGTTTGGCAGACAGCCCAGGAGGAGATCAATCATCTGTATCATCCCTGGATTCTGAACAAGAATTAATGACACATCCACACATGCATAGAGTGATGCATAGGAGACAACAACTGAAGGATTATTACAAGAGAAAATGAGGCCACCTGTGGTTGGGTGGGGCTGCTGTAATTAGTGCTACAGATAAAAGTGCAGCCTGGTGTTTTAGCCTCATGGCAGTTTATCTGATTCATTCTTTCGTCAAGATGGTGGTTTTTGTGCTGTTTAAGATTGTGTGTGGACTCTCTGGACTTTAGAATTGGACTCAATTTCCCAGTTATTGGGTGAGCAATTGGATTGCATTTAACCTGTGCCTTGTGTATACCAGAAAATCCCTTTGACATTTAAAAAGGGAGCTGTTTCTGTTTTTCTGTTTATAAAAACTTTTGGGTTTTCCTTTTATCGTGTGGTGTGTGTCTTCCTGAATAAATACTTTAATCCTGTGAAATAATATCAATACATTGTTATGGATCATTTGGTGCTACATCATTCAGGAAAATAATTTTTTCAAAGAAATAACTGGGTTTGACTGCACTTGTTGGTCTAAAAATGCAACATTACATTAATTTCCATTAAAATGAGAAACCAATGAGTTCCATCTGTTGTCTTGTAATTGAGTCAAATAGCATTCAAAAGATGCATAGATGCATCCACATGGGGTAAAAAGTAAACAAAACTTCATAACAAGCTCTTCACAACTCTTCCCACTACATGAAATGACTTTAAAACTTTGGGTTGTTTTAATCAATTTCTGGAACTGATGAACTGCTCAGCTGGATTTTTTAATTCCTAGAATACAGCTTAATCAGTTGACTATTGAGGTAGACATATTAAAGAATGTTAGTTTTTAATCTTGATGGTTGCGTCACAGGATGCAAAGTTATAAAATGTGAAGAAATTCCAATTTTCTATCTTGCGATTTTCGGATATGAGTTTTTGGATTAGAAAATGTAATCTTATACTAAAAAAAGAAATTCTAATCCCCAGTTCTGATTTCTATCCTACATAGATCTTGCATGCCTAAAGTATCTCATCATTAGTCACATAAAATCATTTGCCATTCTAAACTTCAACTTGGAATGAGTTCTTATGCAGTTAAAAAATAAAACAATTAAAAATTAAAAGATACAAAATAAAGAAATGAAAAAAAATCCTTTACTGTCCATTATTTTAATTTTTGCTTAAAAACTGTACATGCCTCTGTCTCTGTATCTGTCTTTGTCCATATATGTGTAGACACACACACACTTTTGACGGCGTTCATGGTATTTTTCTTTTATTTGTATTGCTATGACTGATTTGCTTGCTTTATAATATGATGGTATTAAATTTCCTGGAATATGGATGAAATTCGTAATCTAATTTGAAATTTATCCGTTATGTATGCTGGTCCAAATCAGATAGAAGATAACATTTGATTTTACATTTGTCATAATGATATGAAAGACTTTTAAAAAACCTCTAACCTACTTTTTAAGTTTTACAAGTTATTTTTAAATAAATATAATGGGACTCTTGGGGCTGTCAATTCTGTGTGAATGCCTGAATAGGAAAACCCAACTTGTCATATTTCTCCACTGTCATGTATTTTTTTCCTCTACATTTGCATATTATATTTTGGATTTCTAATGTCACAAAAAACAAATTAAACTCTTGGATTCTCACCATCATAAGCTTGCAGCTTGGACATGGGATAGTTGATGTTATTGCTATCTTACTGGTGAAATTATATCTTAGTACAAAATACTAATACTGTTTGTAACCTATCTGTTTCTAGTTGAACATTTCATTTCCTGGTGGCTGCAAACAAACCATTGAGTTGTGGGGTTTGTATAATATATCAGTGAAACAGTTACAGAACGTTCAACCGCAAATTACTTCACAGTCTTTGGCCTTTATTTGAAGACATGTAGCAAGACCTCTTGGGGACAAACTTTATAAGGATTAATTGATGAAACTTGGTCTATTCAGCCTGAAGAAAAGAAGATTCAGAATTTTCTAAGGAACATGTCTGGAACTATTTCTATTGCCTAACCAACTAAACTAATTAATACATATGAGTTGCAGGGCCCTTAATTTAGCCTGAAGGTAAGAATTGTACAACAATGAACAGTCTACTATTAATGTTGCAGGTTATCCATTTCTGGAAATTTTAAGAAAAAGCTGAAGAAATAATAATAATAATAATAATAATAATAATAATAATAATAATAATAATTGCTACCCCCCTGACTGATTTGTTTAACCAATCCTTGTTAACAGGAGATGTTCCTGAGGATTGGAGAATGGCAAGTGTTGTGCCTATCCACAAGAAGAGCAGTAGAGAAGAAGCTGGTAACTACAGGCCAGTTAGCTTGACATCAGTTGTCGTTAAAATGATGGAGACTCTACTGAAAAAGAGGATAAATCAGCACCTAAAAAACAATAACTTATTGGACCCAAATCAGCATGGCTTTACTGAAGGCAAATCATTTCAGACTAATCTCATTGATTTCTTTGACTATGTCACAAAGGTGTTGGATGAAGGTGGTGCCGTGGATATTGCCTACCTGGACTTCAGCAAAGCCTTTGATACGGTTCCACATAAAGAGCTGATAGATAAATTAGTGAAGATTGGACTTAATCCCTGGATAGTTCAATGGATTTGCAGCTGGCTGAAGCATAGACACCAGAGGGTTGTTGTGAATGGCGAGTATTCTGAGCAGAGTCAGGTTACAAGCGGTGTGCCACAAGGGTCTGTTCTGGGTCCTATTCTTTTTAATATGTTTGTGAGTGACATAGGGGAAGGTCTGGTAGGGAAGGTTTGCCTATTTGCCGATGACTCTAAAGTGTGCAATAGGGTTGATATTCCTGGAGGCGTCGGCAATATGGTAAATGATTTAGCTTTACTAGATAAATGGTCTAAGCAATGGAAACTGCAGTTTAATGTTTCCAAATGTAAAATAATGCACTTGGGGAAAAGGAATCCTCAATCTGACTATTGTATTGGCAGTTCTGTGTTAGCAAATACTTCAAAAGAAAAGGATTTAGGCGTAGTGATTTCTGACAGTCTCAAAATGGGTGAACAGTGCAGTCAGGCAGTAGGGAAAGCAAGTAGGATGCTTGGCTGCATAGCTAGAGGTATAACAAGCAGGAAGAGGGAGATTATGATCCCGCTATATAGAATGCTGGTGAGACCACATTTGGAATACTGTGTTCAGTTCTGGAGACCTCACCTACAAAAAGATATTGACAAAATTGAACGGGTCCAAAAACGGGCTACAAGAATGGTGGAAGGTCTTAAGTATAAAACGTATCAGGAAAGACTTAATGAACTCAATCTGCATAGTCTGGAGGACAGAAGGAAAAGGGGGGACATGATCGAAACATTTAAATATATTAAAGGGTTAAATAAGGTCCAGGAGGGAAGTGTTTTTAATAGGAAAGTGAACACAAGAACAAGGGGACACAATCTGAGGTTAGTTGGGGGAAAGATCAAAAGCAACATGAGAAAATATTATTTTACTGAAAGAGTAGTAGATCCTTGGAACAAACTTCCAGCAGACGTGGTAGATAAATCCACAGTAACTGAATTTAAACATGCCTGGGATAAACATATATCCATCCTAAGATAAAATACAGAAAATAGTATAAGGGCAGACTAGATGGACCATGGGGTCTTTTTCTGCCGTCAGACTTCTATGTTTCTATAATAATAATAATAATAATAATAATAATAATAATAATAATAATAATAATAAGCAAAACTACTGTGGGACTTCCGACTTCAGACTGACCGAATTCTGAGGCATAACACACTAGACATTGTGATCGTGGAGAAAAAGAAAGTATGGATCATCGACATCGCAATCCTAGGAGACAGCAGAATTGAGGAGAAGCAGCTACAGAAATTAGTGAAATACGAAGATCTAAAAATCGAGCTGCAACGACTCTGGCATAAGCCAGTGAAAGTGGTCCCAATGGTACTTGGCACGCTGGGCACAGTACCAAAGGATCTCAGCGGACATTTGAAAACCATTGGAATTGACAAAATCTCCATCTGTCAATTGCAAAAGGCCGCTTTACTGGGATCGGCAAACATAATTCGCCGCTACATCACGCAGTCCTAGGTGCTTGGGAAGCGCCCGACTGGTGATGACATATGAAATCCAGCATAGTGATCTCGTTTGCTGTGTTGTACTGACATCATCATCATCATCATCATCATCATCATCATCATCATAATAACAACAACAACAACAACAATAACAACAACAACAACAACAACAACAATAATAATAATTATCAATACAACACAGCAAACGAGATCACTATGCTGGATTTCGTATTTCATCAGCAGTTGGGCGCTTCCCAAGTACCTAGGACTGCATGATGTAGCGACAAATTATGTTTGCCGATCCCAGTAAAGTGGCCTTTTGCAATTGACAGAGGGAGATTTTGTCAATTCCGATGGTTTTCAAATGTCCGCTGAGATCCTTTAGCACTGCGCCCAGCGTGCCAAGTACCACTGGGACCACTTTCACTGGCTTATGCCAGTATTATCATTATCATTATCATTATTTATTAGGTTTGTATGCCGCCGCTCTCTGAGGACTTGGAGCGGCCTTGTGTTTCCTTCAACATTTTTCCTTCCCCAAAATCATATGATACGATTTTATAAAGGAAAGGATAAAGTGTACCTTACAATTAAAAAATTATTTTTCCGTGACTTAAATCCTTTAATAATGATAATATGTACAGTAGTTTATTGCAGGTTGTTATAATGCCCGCTTTGCATCTGTCTTCTATTCCCTCATAAAAATCACCACTAGTTCCTTCACAATGTTAAATTCACATGAGCAACTTGTTCACCCATATCCATACCCGGGGTGGGCAGCAGGCAGGACGGGGTGGAACGCAGTTCCACTGGCAAAAATGAAGCTGCATGCGCAGCTCCAGCTGACCGGTGGCAGTCAACTGGCAGGAAACTGGACAGGCATTCATGACGCTCTCAAATTTCCTGGGAAATTTTTCCGGGCTCGGGTTCTTAAGTAGAAAATGGTTCTTAAGAGGAAGCAAAAAAAAAATTGAACACCCGGTTCTTATCTAGAAAAGTTCTTAAGTAGAGGCATTCTTAGGTAGAGGTACCACTGTAGAGAATTTGAAGTTGGAAAAAAAACCCTCCCTGCACAAGCAGGAGACCCTATAATATTTCAGACAGTTGTCCATTCTCTTCTTAAAAACCTCCAGTGACTGGCACCCACAAAACCTGAAGGCAAGGCATTCCGCTATTTAATTATTCTCACCAGTAGGAAATTTCACCTTAGTCCTAGCTTGCTTCTCTCCTTGAATAATTTTTATCTATTGGTTCTTGCCTTGCCTTCTGATAATAGTGTATTGTGGCAATACAAAGGCAATATTGTCTTGCCTTTGGTAAATAATTTGCCACTTTCACTTTTAGGATAGCTACTAAAATACTAGGACACCACTATCATATCATCCTTAGTCCTTTCTTTCACTCAACTAGACATACCCAATTACCCAGAATATATCTATATATCAATCCAGCTGGATCACTGGAGTGATAGATTACAAATCCATAAATGTCAGTGAAGAGACCTTTACCTACAATAGATTAATTTAGAATAATAAACACCATCAAAATAGCATTCCCCCATCTTTGCCAAATCCAGTGTAAACATCTAGCTGACTGTACAACCAACTGTAGTAATTATATAAAATTGATTTATGGCATGGCCAAGCCTTAACAAACAAACAAATACAAACACACACCCAAAATGCATATCAAAACATGGTGCATCATACTAAAAAAGGAGCATTGTCTTTCCCAAAGGAAAGGAAGGGAGGAAATAAGGAACATTGTCTTTCCCAAAGAAAATTGACAGTTGTGGTTTGTTGCAAGTGAAGCAGACAGTAGAGAATGACATCAAGATCCATATAATTACATAATTGACAAATCAAGGGTGGCACACCAAGCTGTTAAGTTACAATATTATTGAAAAAATTGAAATATTATAAAGATCAACATAGTCAGTACCTAAAATAACAATAATAAAGCAAAATGAATAATAACAAAACATGGCAATGGCTTCAGTTTGCATTTCTTAAGAAGGAAACAGAAGAATTAATATTTGCAGCACCAAGGCAAACACCAGCAACAAAAATCAAAACAGCAATCAAGCAAAATGAAGATGAATACTGTTCTGTCGGGCTCTCTGGTAGAATCCTCCAAAAATTCACAGGTACAAATTTCAGACACACACATGTTTGAAAATTCAAAACAATGTTCTTTATAATGAAAATTCACTTAAACCAAGCCCTCTTTTTGTATAGCAAAGAGCACTCGTCTCCAACCAAACTGGTAATTTGTACAAGTCCCTTATCAGTTCTGTGATACTTAGCTTGCAGCTGTGAGGCAATTCACAGTCCTTCTTCTTTCACAAAGTGAAACACACTTTGCTCTGGTTTAGTTTCAAAGCAGGGAAAAATCATCACACAAAAAGTCAAAGTCAGTAAAGCAGTCACGAAACACAACGATCAGATAATCCTCCACAATGGCCAAACCCACAGGCTGCTATTTATAGCAGCCTCACTAATTACCACAGCCACACCCAACCACAGGCAGCCTCATTTTCTTTGATAATAATCTCTCAGTTGTTGTTGCCTATGCATCGCTCTCCGCATGCGTGGCTGTATCATTAACTCTTGTTCTGAATCTAAGGAAGAGCTAGATAATTGATCTCCTTCTGAGCTGTCTGCCACACTCTCCTCCTCCCTGTCACTCATGTCTTCTTGGTCAGAGGTGCCTTCATCATCAGATTCCACCGGGGGCAAAACAGGCCTGCAGCATGTGGATGCCTCCCCCACATCCACAGTCCTTGGGGCAGGAGCTGGACCAGAGCTAACCACAACAAATACATTGTGGAATGCTATTCTAAAAATGGTTGGTTGGTTAGTTAGTAAGTTGTGCAGCATCACCCTCAGTCCTATTTTCAGTAGTGAAGCACCAATTTTCAGTAGAATGCCTTGGGTGTATGCCTAGGAAAAAGATGGTAAATATGTTTTAACCGATGAAAGTATTTCCCCATTTAAAAAAAACAACTTTAAAACTCTTATGAAAGAAATGGTCACTGAATATTTTTGCCATTACATCACTTTCCTACCCCAGAACATATTGTCAATGTATAATTATTTCTCCCTAGGTCTGGTGATCTCAGAAGATTTTTTCCTGGTTTTTTTTGAAAAAGGAAAAGTATAGGTCCTAAGCCGCATGTTCTTCTCCATTTCTTGTTTTTTCATCTGCTTAAGTGGAATTGTTTAAAATGACAACTCTTTATCACATATATTTCCTCTCTTTTAAGAATTATTAGCATTAGGCTTTCATTCAGATATCTTGTTTTTGAACCTTAATTTCAAAGTCAACTTGGCTAAATAATGAAGAAAAGCAAACATTTTGTTAAGTATGTTTGTCAAGCCCATCTTCCAGTTCAATAAGAAATAATCCGGAAAAGAGTAAAATTTCAGTCTTAAGCAAATTTAACTAATAGAGAGTTCTTCATCTTTGTCTTAGGCGCTATTTGCACCAGACTGTGGCCCACTGAGAAGTAAGAGGAGCTATTGCTTTGCTTGTAACATAAGCTATCACATTAGCACCACATTCCTTCAATTTTATGAAGCATTCCTCTGCAGATTTAGCACTCATTGGGTTTGACTAGTTCCCTGGTTTTTGTCATGGCTTAGCTATGTTTTGAAAATGGTGCTAAGCTGGCTAAAAACCAAAGCCTTGTTTTCTTTAGCACTCTGTGCTTGCATTGAAGAGCTGTAGAAGCTAAAAATTGTCTCTGTTTCTTCTTTCTAATGTCTCAATCAAAGCAAAGATTATTATTATTATTATTATTATTATTATTATTATTATTATTATTATTATTATTATTACTATTAATTGGATTCGTATGCCGCCCCTCTCCGCAAACTCGGGACAGCTAACAACAGTGGTAAAATAACATGAACAATCCAATTAATAAAAACAACTAAAAAACCCTTATTATAAAAAACCAAACATACACACAAACATACCATGCATAACTTGTAATAGCCTAGGGGGGAAGGATAACTTAACTCCCCCATGCCTGGCGACAAAGGTGGGTCTTAAGTAATTTGCGAAAGACAAGGAGGGTGGGGGCCGTTCTAATCTCTGGGGGGAGTTGGTTCTAGAGGGCCGGGGCCGCCACAGAGAAGGCTCTTCCTCTGGGGCCCGCCAAACGACATTGGATGGAAGGGACCTTGGAGATCCAACCCTCTGCTCAAGCAGGAGACCCTATTCAATGTAAGACAAGTGGCTGTCCAGTCTATTATTAAAAACATTAAGCGATGGTGCACCCAGAGCTTCTGAATGCAAGCTGTTCCACTGGTTAATTGTTCTCAGTGTTAGGAAGTTTCTTCTTAATTACTGGTTGCTTTTCTCCCTGATTATTTTCTATCCATTGTTTCTGGTCTCCTGATGCTTTGGAAAATAGGTTGACCCCCTCTTCTTTGTGGCAGTCCCACAAATATTGGAATACAGCAATGATATCAGCCCTTGCCCTTATGTTCTCTAGATTAGCCATACCCAGTTCCTGCAACCATTCTTCAAATGTAAATTAAGTCTCCAGCCCTTTAATCACCTCTTGATTAAATTTAAATTTATGTTAATGCATATCTGTTACATGCATCAAGATATATTATTATTAGTCATATCGGAGCTTGTAAAAATCCTGATTATCAGTAGATACTTACCTCTTTGCTGTAATCTTGATGTTATCTGGGGTTTTGTAGCCCAGCTATCATTTACTTAGAACCATCTGAATTTACCAATTTAAAGATCACGTCATTGAATTCTGTATTCTTTCTTTCCTAGACTCAGAAATCTCTTTATTACTAAATTCAAAATACAGTGGTACCTCTACTTATGAACTTAATTCGCTCCGTGACCAGGTTCTTAAGTAGAAAAGTTTGTAAGAAGAAGTAATTTTTCTCATACGAATCAATGTAAAAGCAAATAATGCGTGCAATTGGGGAAACCACAAGGAGGGTGGAGGCTCTGTTTCCTCCCAGGAGATTTATAGAGGGGCCCCATGGAGGCTTCCCCACTCCTTTTCTGGCCCTGCTTCCTCTCAGGAGATTCCTAGAGAGGCCCCACAGAGGCTTCTCCCTGCCTGTTTCCTCCCAGGAGATTCCTAGAGAGGCCCCACGGAGGTTTCTCCGTATCTTTTCCGGTTACAGTTTTGGAGGTTCGGGTTTGTATATGGAAAATGGTTCTTGAAAAGAGGCAAAAAAATCTTGAACACTTGGTTCTTATCTAGAAAGGTTCGTAAGTAGGTAGAGATACCAGTGTATAAGAAACTAATTATTTGGATAGTATGATATAATATATAGCATGTGATGGGACATGTACATTTATTGCAGAAGAGACGGAGTAACGACACGGACACCAGAGCTGGATTTAAACTTGGGTCATTTTTATTAAAATGAATTTGCATAATTTATTAATTAAATTAGCATGAATTAGCATAAATTTGCATGAATCAACATATTCAACTATGACCCGGAAACAGTGGACCTGCAGGGTCAAACAAACACTTCCGGGGCGGAAATGACGTAAAAGGTCAACATTCCTGGGCAACTAAGGGCGTAGTCGATGCTGGTCCAGGTGAGGGACCTCTCCCTCACCTGAGACCCTGCCATGCACTCGCATGAGGGGGGTCCCGCCGGCTCACCCCTACCCTGGGACTTCAATAGCGGGACCCAAAGACAGGTTCCCCCCAAGTGCGCAGGTAGCACCCACCATGGGCTTGGAGAGAACCTGTCAATCATCCCCAAAGATGCCCAAGGGAGAACGCGCAGTTGCTGAACCACCACCCAGATTTCCGCCCCTAACCTGCCTACCCAAATGACCAGAGGTAAGCCAATTAACCTATTAAATGCAAGCACCCCCTAACCGCACGTCCATCTCCCCAGTGTGGAATGGGCGAAAAAACAGCCCGGCCTAATGGGCGAGGCTGCAAAAAATTCCCATTCGGCCCCCGAAGGCGACCCACCAGGCACACTGCAAAATAGGGAAGGGCGGGTGGGTGTCTGCTCCAGTGCTGAGTCCGGGCGAAAAGGCTTGCTTCGAGGCCTGCCGCCCTTAAATAGGGCCAGCAAGCCCCGCCCGGTCCCCACGTCTGCCCGGCCACGTGGGCCGGGCTTTCCCGGCCGAAATCTCGTCTCGCGAGATTTCGGCCGAAAACAAGATGGCGGCCGCCATTGAAGGGTCCGAGTCTGCCCGGCCCTTCCGCAAAACCGCCGTGGGCCGGTAAGTCGAGCCGGCGATATTGCAGAAGAGACGGAGTAACGACACGGACACCAGAGCTGGATTTAAACTTGGGTCATTTTTATTAAAATAAATTTGCATAATTTATTAATTAAATTAGCATGAATTAGCATAAATTTGCATAAATCAACATATTCAACTATGACCCGGAAACAGTGGACCTGCAGGGTCAAACAAACACTTCCGGGGCGGAAATGACGTAAAAGGTCAACATTCCTGGGCAACTAAGGGCGTAGTCGATGCTGGTCCAGGTGAGGGACCTCTCCCTCACCTGAGACCCTGCCATGCACTCGCATGAGGGGGGTCCCGCTGGCTCACCCCTACCCTGGGACTTCAATAGCGGGACCCAAAGACAGGTTCCCCCCAAGTGCGCAGGTAGCACCCACCATGGGCTTGGGGAGAACCTGTCAATCATCCCCAAAGATGCCCAAGGGAGAACGCGCAGTTGCTGAACCACCACCCAGATTTCCGCCCCTAACCTGCCACGGAGCGGGGGTCAGATCTCTATCTTGGCCCCCCGGCTCCCCCCTCTATCTGCGCCAGCTCACGCAGAGACCGCTGCAGGTCCTGTAAGAAAATGGCGTTCCCCTGTTCTGACAGGTGAACGCCATCGGCCCGGTAAAGCCACGGCCGATCTACGGTGATGAGGGGATGGGCCACTACAACCCCACCTAATTCCCTGACTGTTTTTCCCAAGGCCTTATTCACCCTACACCTGACCCGGTGTATGGCCCTAAGGGAAATGGCGTCCCTCCAAACGATCCTTGGGAGGATCTCTGACCACACCAATTGCGTGGTGGGCCATACCGTGCGAAGCCACCGCAGGTCTTCGCGAGCCTGGACGATCAACGGTAGACCGCCAAGCAGGCACAGGTCATTGCCACCGAGGTGCAAGACCAGCCATCTGGGTGCGGCTATGGGTTGCCGACCACCCAGTCCCATCTGGGCGCGACCCTGGGTAGCCGCCCGCCCAGCAGCGCCGGGTACAGCCCTGAGATGCTGAGTGCCCAGCAACCTCAGTAGGAGCCCCTCCCACCGCATACCTCTCCGGCCCATCCAAACAACATTGACCCACCGTCCCAATGACAACTGGGTCCCAATGGCGCTCCTGGCTGCTGAGCGGCCGGCCCAGAAGACCATGCTGTGGCCACACAGCAGCGCCGTCGGTTTCTGCCTGGACTGGGAACCTGGAAGAGGACACACACAGAGAGGTTACCTAGCCTAAACCCTGCCCAGAATCCTCAGCGGGCCTAACATAACCCAAATATGCCACTGACCGCCAGTGGCCGATCTCCTGAATCCGTTGGGCCGGGAAACCAGAAAGTGCCGCGCTAGTGGCGGCGCCGATACGGAACGAATGCGTTCCGTAGCCGGCGGGATCCATGCCTACCTGAGCCATTGCCTTTGACACTAACGCCCAGAATTGATACCGGGTCAGGGGGGTGCCATCCTGGTGTTGAAAAAGGTACCCACGCCCTGACCCCCGCAAGCCACAAAATTGCTGCAAAGCAGCCACCGGGCACACAGACTGATCGGTGGCTGCACTAAGCTCAATTCTAACCCCTCTGTGTAACTGATCTGTCTTGGAATGTCTCACCAAAAGGGAGACACCCCCCTGCCTAAAGGTCAGATCAGTAAGCTGGAAAGCACGGAGCGACAAGTCAGACTGCGAGGAGGCCATTGCCTCGCTGACCCTGAGGGCCCCAAAAAACATAACGCAAGTCGCTGCCCTAAAAAGACGGGCCTTGTACAGAGAGGCACACAGACTGTCAAATGCCTGATTAATCAAAGACAGCTGCTGAACCGTCAGGGCCTGACGAGTGTCAGAAGGGAACCCCTGTCGCTCCCTCACCCAGCCTTCCAGCATCCTCCGGATGCGAAAATCACCCGAAAAATCACTAACCCCCCCCCGCCTTGGACAGAAAGGCGAGGCCGGCTAACCTAGACCTGATAGTCCTAACTGAAAGGCCACGCCCCTTCAGCAGGACACAAAATTCAGCTAGGTGCTCAACCGGGGCAGGCCAACTATGGGGGTAACCCTTACCCTGCCTGAAATCCCCAAACTCCTTACCTGCACGCTGGTAAGCTCGCAGGGTGCCAGGTGCTACGGACAAGGCGATCGCCCTGGAGGCCTCGTCTCTCCAGCTCTCGGGAGCCCGCCCAGGCTCCACAGGTGGGCTGGAAACGCCTCTGGCGACTCTCGGGCCCACGGGGCCAGGGTCCGAAACCTGGACAACTGACCACGGGACAAGGCGTCAGCCACCCCGTTATCTATCCCCGGGACGTGCCTAGCCAAAAACAATGCGTTTAGAGACAAGGACCTGTGCACAAAATGGCGGACAAGCCGCATTACCCTGTCACTCTTAGAGGACAGGGCGTTCACAACATGGACCACCGCCAGGTTGTCACACCAAAAATGCACAGTCTTGTCCCTAAACTGTTCTCCCCAGAGCTCTAAGGCCACTATCAAGGGGAAAAGCTCCAAAAAGGTCAAGTCCTTAACCAAGGAACAGGCACTCCATTCCGGAGGCCATGCCGACCAGCACCACTGGTCACCTAACACTACCCCAAAACCGCAAGTCCCTGCGGCGTCGGAACAAAGCTGCAGCTCCGCTTCCAAAAGAAGCTCGTGCCGCCAGAAAGACAACCCGTTAAAATGTTCCAAAAACTCCCGCCACACGCAGAGGTCAGCCCTGACCCCTGCGCATAAGCGGGTACGATGGTGGGGCAGACGTAGCCCTTTCATCGCATCATACAACCGGCGAGAAAAAGCCCTGCCTGGCACCACTACCCGACAGGCAAAATTAAGGATCCCGGCCAATTCCTGGAGCTGCCGAAGAGTAACCTTCCTGCAGCCCAAGACCGCCTCGAGCTGGCTCCTAATTTTAATCAACTTATCCAGGGGCAATCTGGAAGATTGCTCCTCTGAGTCCAATTCAATACCGAGGAAGGTAATCCTGGTGGCAGGGCCTTCGGTCTTCTCAGGGGCTAGAGGCACCCCCAATTGAGCACAAAGGGCTTCGAAGTCCCGCATCAAAGCAAAGCATTGCTCCGAGTGCGCCGGCCCGGCCATCAAGAAATCATCAAGGTAATGAACGACCGACCCCAGGCCACTACGCCTCCTGAGCACCCATTCCAGGAAGGTACTAAAGCTCTCAAAAAGGGAGCAGGAAACAGAGCAGCCCATAGGCAACGCCCTGTCCACATAAAACCCACCTTCAAAATGGAAGCCCAGAAGCTCGAAGTCGCCTGGGTGAATGGGGAGGAGCCGGAATGCCGACTTAATGTCGCATTTACCCATAAAGGCTCCCACCCCACACTCCCTAACCATGGCCACGGCCGCATCAAAGGATGCGTACCGGACTGAACAAAGTTCGTCAGGAATGAAGTCATTCACTGACTCCCCTTTTGGAAAAGACAAATGGTGAATCAACCGAAATTCACCACTCGCCTTTTTGGGGACCACCCCCAGGGGGGACACTCTAAGATTCGAAAAGGGCGGCTCCGGGAAAGGCCCAAGGACCCTGCCCTCAGCAACCTCCTTTCGAATCTTAGCCCGAACAATGTCCTCATGTCCGACAGCCGACCTGAGGTTGTCCGACATGAAAGCCTTCCTAACGCCCACATAAGGGATCCTAAATCCCTCGGAGAAGCCCCTCAAGAGCAACTCGGCTCTCGGGCGAGGGTGGTAGTCGACCAACCAACCCTCGAGCACAGAAACATTAATTGGGCTGGGCCCCTTTTCTCCCAGCTGGTGGGGGAGGTTTTCCTGGATCCCCGCCCTTCTTCTCCGCCCCTTTCTTGGGGCGGGGACAGACTGAAGCTGCATGGGACCCCCCACAATTCCCGCAGGCATGCTTGTACTTACAAAAGGGACGAAAACACGCCCCTTTTGCAGCAAACTCATGACAAGCGGGCGAGGCCCCCTTGCCAGCCACACCAGGAGTCGCCTTGGCCGGCGAAGCCGCGCCAGGCTCCTCCTCCATTAAGTGCCCACTATCCGTACGCTCACACCCTTCCTTTCCAGACATATGCGTGGCCCGGAACCAAAGGTCCGGAACCACCATATCCCAAGGCAAGTTAGGCTCTACCGCCATCCTCATACGAAAGCCTTTATCATAATGGCGCCATATGGTGCCCTTATATTCGAAGTGGGCCCTGGCAATCAAATCTATATATTTAAACATGGCAGAGGCCATAGCCGGCTGCCTCTGAATCACCACAGACCCATAAGTAAGAAAAGCATACAGCCAGGAGCTGAAGCATTTCGTTACTTTGGTTTTCTTCGTTTTCTCCCCCGGGACAATCTCTTTCTCCTGCTTAGGAACCTCTCGGTTCAAAAGCGAAAAAAGATCCACGTATTCTCCCCGCCATATAGCCGAAGGGTGAAGGTGGCATCCAAGAGGGGTGGACGGCAACCCGCACGGGATGGCCCCTGCTTTAATGCAAGCGAACGGGTCCCATACCGTGTTGGCCGCAACACCAAAAACTCCCGCACCGTGGGGGTAGGGCAAGACAGGGAGTGGGGGCATAACAGCAGGGGCTGGAGGGACCCACCCCCCTACCCCGGGCACTGCAGGTATCCCCGTAGGACCTGGCCCGGGCAGCGGAGCAGGGCCAGCCGCCGGCGGCCCCGAAGGAGGAACCGGCTGTGCCCAGACCTGCCCGCAGGTGCCCGTGGAAGACCCCAAAAAACTGGACCCACTCCCAACCCCCGCCGGGGGGAAACCCGAGGTGGGTGAAGGAAGAAAGGACAGCGGTGTAGTGTGTGGTGCAGCCTCACCTGCCCCGTACGGGGTTGATGACATCCACGGGGGGCCCATTGTTGCGGGGCCCGGGAAAGCCGCCATCGGCCCTGCCGGGGCCTGTCGTCCAGCAGGAGCCATCTGCCCAGCCTGGGCCGCAACCGGATCTCTTCCCAACGCCGCAGGAACCTGCTCGAGGGACCCTCCGGGGCCCGATCCACTTCTCCACTGCTCGAGCTCGTCGAGCCTCTCCAAAACCCTGGCCCAAGACATGGCAGGAGAAGGATCAGGTTGAGGGGCAGGAGGCAACGAAACCACCCCCCCTTGCACAGGAACAACCCCCGTAGGCCCTTCCCTACTGGCCCGAGCCCGGGCAGAAGGCCTAAGGGCCCTCCTGGGTCGCGCAGCCGGCGGAGCCACAGGGGCCGTGGCAGGCCTCTTCTTTGGACCCATACCCAAATCATAAACTAATACAAAGGGAGAAGCCCGTCCAAACCCCCAGACCCCCTTCTCCAAGGCCCAAGAATAAGCTCCCCCCACGTGCAGGCCGATTAAGGCCCTAAAACTGGCCTCCAAGCACACCCCGAGACCGGGTAACCCCCCAGAGGCCAAGCAGCCCCACCCCAAGTTCAGGCGGGGCCCAACCGCGCCCTCCTCCCAGCCGGGAGCAGGTTACCAGTCCCCCTCGGGCCCGAGGGGGATCTCCACAAAAGTATAGTAGCTCCAGATGAGTCCTCCGACACTGCTGGGCACCACCGACAGCTTTCCGCCCACGCTGCCAGCCACAAAATGGCGGCCGCAACACGAGGGCACCCAAAATGGCGACCGGAGCAGCTCTCAGCCGAGTGTCTGCTCCAGTGCTGGGTCCGGGCGAAAAGGCTTGCTTCGAGGCCTGCCGCCCTTAAATAGGGCCAGCAAGCCCCGCCCGGTCCCCACGTCATGCCCGGCCACGTGGGCCGGGCTTTCCCGGCCGAAATCTCGTCTCGCGAGATTTCGGCCGAAAACAAGATGGCGCCCGCCATTGAAGGGTCCGAGTCTGCCCGGCCCTTCCGCAAAACCGCCGTGGGCCGGTAAGTCGAGCCGGCGATATTCTAAGACAGAATACATTTTAAAAGTCCTTTAACTGTGCTTAAATGGGATGCAGTGGCTCAGTGGCTAAGACACTACGCTTGTTGAACAGAAAGGTTGGCAGTTCAGTTGTTTGAATCCCTAGCGCCACCTAACAGAGTGAGCTCCCGTTACTTGTCCCAGCTTCTGCCAACCTAGCAGTTCAAAAGCATATAAAAATGGAAGTAGAAAAATAAGGACCACCTTTGGTGGGAAGGTAACAACATTCCGTGTGCCTTCTGTGTTTAGTCATGCCGGCCACATTACCACAGAGACATCTTTGGAGAGCAGTGGCTCTTCAGCTTTGAAATGGAGATGAACACTGCCCCCTAGAGTCAGGAAAGACTAGCACATAAGTGCAAAGGGTTCCTTTATCTTTGCCTTCAAGCTGTGCTCCCTTCCAAGTGAGTTCATGACAGATCTAAGTTTCTTAGCAATAATATAGAATGATCTGGTTGATATTTCTCTTTTCCAGGATTTTTTTTCCTTCCAAGCTCTTTGATGTCATGTTCTTCTATAACCACATTCTACCTTATTTATGGGTGTAGCCAAGACTGATCAGTAATAAATGTGCATGCATACATCTGAGAGCAACATTACTCTAGACCAGTGATGGCGAATCTATGGCACGGGTGCCACAGGTGGCACAGGGAGCCATATCTGCTGGCACGCAAGCTGTTGCCTTAGCTCAGCTCCAATGTACATGTGTGTGCCAGCCAGTTGACTTTTGGCTTGCACAGAGGCTCTGGGAAGGGTTTTTGGCTTCCAAAGAGCCTCCACGGGGATGGGGGAGCGTGTTTTTACCCTTCGTTATTTATTCGATTTTTATGCTGCCCTTCTCCTTAGATTCAGGGCGGCTTACAACATGTTAGCAATAGCACTTTTTAGTAGAGCCAGCATATTGCCCCCACAATCCGGGTCCTCATTTTACCCACCTCGGAAGGATGGAAAGCTGAGTCAACTTTGAGCCGGTGATGAGATTTGAACTGTTGACCTTCAGATCTACAGTTAGCTTCAGTGGCCTGCAGTAGAGCACTCAATCTGCTGCGCCACCCCGGCTCTCTTGGGAAATGGGCTGTTTCCAGCATCCAGAGCATCTCCGAGGGGTGGGAAAAGCTGTTTTCACCCTCCCCAGGCATTGAATTATGGGTGTAGGCACTCTCTCATGCATGTTAGTGTGTGCACACACTCTTTTGGCACCCAAGGAAAAAAAAGGTTCCCCATCACTGCTCTAGCCCTTCCTGTCCTCTACCAACCTCTGGAGTCCATTTAATTTCACGTCGACTACTTCAGTGACTCCATCCAGCCACCTCATTCTCTGTCATCCTCTTTTTCTTTTGCCCTCGAACTTTCCCAGTATTAGGCCCTTCTCCAGTGAGTCCTGGATTCTTTTACTCCTTTTCAAACAATGGGCCTCTCTATCCAAAATGTTACTTGACTACTGTCATTTGCAGATTTCCAACTAGACTTATGCTTTACCACAATATATTTATTTATTTATTTATTTTATTTTTATTTTTATTTATTCTTTGTCCAATACACAATACATATGGAAGAGAATAGACATTGAGTAATATATATAAAGATAGTATGTAAAAAAGAAGAGAAATATATGAGAGGGAGAGAGTATATATGATATATGAGATAAGGAAAGACAATTGGACAGGGGATGTTAGGCACACCAGTGCACTTATGTACGCCACTTACTGGCCTCTTAGGAACTTGGAGAGGTCAATCGTGGATAGTCTAAGGTAGAAATGATGGGGGTTGGGGGTTGACACTATTGAGTCCGGTAATGAGTTCCCCGCTTCGACAACTCGATTGTTAAAGTCATGTTTTTTACAGTCAGGTTTAGAGTGGTTAATATTCAGTTTGAATCTGTTGCGTGCTCTTGTGTTGTTGCAGTTGAAGCTAAAGTAGTCGTTGACCGGAAGGACGTTGCAGCATATGATCTTGTGGGCAATACTTAAATTGTGTTTTAGGCACTGCAGTTCTAAGCTATAAACTGCATTTGGGTCAATAAGTGTATTGCTCCAGTTAAGACTAAAAGCTTTCACAGTTTAAAAAGTAAACTGTCACTAAAAAGTAAAGAGTCCATTACCCTCGGACTCTTTACTTTGCTGTCAGGTTGGCCTCTTGGCATGAAACATTGGCCACTTACTTATGTCATTATTAAAGACTCATTGCATAATTCAACTGCTCCTCGCTATGTCTAAATATGGAAGGGAATTGCAACAGTTTGAGATCTGTAAGTTCAGATCTGCACCAGAAAGTTCATTAATCTTCACATTTCCTTTGAATTTCTCAGAAACATTTGTATGACACCTGAACTGAACTGACTCTGTGAATCATTTCAAAAATTCAAGTCAAATATTTTTTCAAAGGAGTCATTTGATTGATTCTTCTTTTGAATCAGATCACCCCCTTCAATCTTTTTCTGTGTGTGAGAATGAGTGAGTGTGGGAAAGAGAAAACCTCAGCGAGACATTTGTTCTTGAATGTCTGTCACCCCATTGATAAATAACCCACAAATTGACTGTACTGCTGTGTCTTTAACTGATTTGATAAACTTGCTCCATGGAAGATTAAATCAGTCTTGTTTCTGCTTTATTAAATGCATTAGTCACTTACTGCCACTCATTTTGGTTTAAAATGCCACACAAATTTGTTCTTCCCTGTCATATCATAATTGTCTTAAGGATGTGTGTCTTTTTGTTATTTCGCTTCAGTCACTAGTTATTAATTAAGAGTTCTCTACTGATATTCATTCAGCTTGGAAACATTATACCGATGACAAGATATGAGAGGCAAATGTATAGTCATCTCTACAAGGTGTGATAGGGCTGAGAGATATTTTATCATAGCTCTTGTCACCATCTTCCTCCAACAACGATAACTTAGGAATTATACAGGTCAGGGGAGAAATGAATCTTCATTAAATGTTACTTTACCCAATGTACAACCTTTGGAATTATGGAATAAAAAGGTATGGAAACTGATAGTCAAGTGGATCTTGAAAACAAAAGAATGTTCCCCTTGAAATCATGAGACCTAGCCCAAAATATAGAAGAGGCACATCTTACTTTTTGTTCTGGAACCTCTCCAGGTTCCACACACACCCTCTTAAAAATACCCACCTTATTTTTTTTTCATTATTTTTTTTTGTCCTGGTCTTAGCATAGTTCTCACTGGGTAAAGAATTGCATATGTGCTCCAACTATATCAACTGGATTGCATTCTCAAACAAAGTGTATACATCATGTTGTCTAACTGGATATTTAAATAAGCTGCTTTTATATTGCTATGTATTCAGTTGAGGTGGTGTGGTGGTTTAGCAGTTAAGATACTGGGCTTGTTGGCTGAAAAGCTGAAAAGATGGCAGGCCAGGTTTGAGGCCTGAGAACCATAGAATGTCTCCAGAGAGGGTCGGCATACAAATCTAATAAATAATAATAATGGGGTGAGCTCCTGTTCTCACCCATAGTTTGAAAGCATGTAAATGCAAGTAGATAATAATAACAACAACAACAACAACAACAACAACAACAACAACAACAACAACAACAACAACAGAGTTGGAAGGGACCTTTACTTAGGTAGGATACCCTACATTACTTCAGACAGATGGTTATCCAACTTCTTCTTTAAAACCTCTAGTGTTGGAGCATTCACAGCTTCTGGAGGCAAGTAGTTCCACAGTTCTGACTGTCAGAAAATTTCTCCTTAATTCTAAGTTACTTCTCTTCTTGATTAGTTTCCACCCATTGCTTCTTGTTCTACCCTCAAGTGATTTGGAGAATAGGTTGACTCCTTATTCTTTGTGACAACTCCTGAGCTACTGGAACACTGCTATCATGTCTCCCCTGGTCCTTCTTTTCATTAAACTATCCATGTCCAGTTCCTGCAACCATTCTTCATATGTTTTAGTCTCCGGTCCCCTAATCATCTTTGTTGTTCTTCTCTGCACTTTTTCTAGAGTCTCAATATCCTTTTTGCATTGTGGCGACCAAAACTAAATGCAGTATTCCAAGTATGGCCTTACCAAGGCCTTATAAAGTGATATTAACACTTCACGTGATCTTGATTCTATCCCTCTGTTGATGCAGCCTAGAACTATGTTGGCTTTTTTGGCAGGTGCTGCACACTGCTGGCTCATATTTAAATGGTTGTCCACTAGGACTGCAAGATCCCTCTCACAGTTGCTACTGTTGAGCAATGTACCACATATACTATACATGTGCATTTCGTTTTTCTTTTCCACTTTAGTGCGAAGGTAACAGTGCTCCATGAGGTAAGCCATATGATTATGGAAATGTCTTTGGACAGGGCTGGCTCAATGGACTTGAAACAGATATGAGCATTGTGCCCTATAGTCAGCAACGATTAGCAGAGTAAAATAAACAGGGACTCCTGCTTTTTATATATAGTGAGTTAGAATCAAAATTCTCTTCCTTAAGTCTTAAAAAGATTCAAATAGTCTTGGGAAGTCAACAAGAAATGGATATGGTATTCATCATGTTGTCTATTTCCCCCAACATCTTTTTCTAAAGATGAAAATTGGGTGTTTGGTTATTGTGAATTCTAATCTTCCACCAGCTTCTCCTTTTGTTAAAATCCACTTGTTGCAATATGTTCCAAATAAGTATTTTTATGGCACTAAACATATATTTCCATATATGCCTAAGGTACACAAGTTAATTTTGCATGTTAAAGCTGTTTCAACTTGAGATTTGACAGCTTAATGAAATATACTCCAAGTTATTTCTTTCTTCTCTTAAGGTATGGGGGTAGAAACCTGGACTTTCCCCAAAACTATTAACCATGCAAATATAATTTTAGGTATCATACATCTGGAATGGATCAAAGTGACTGAGGTTAAAAGTATGCACACAATCAAACCCAGATGTTAAAATACGGCAGTGCCTCATAGGCTCAACAGATCTCAATGGGTAACAAATGAAAGATAAATGTTTGAATGTAAAAGGGCTAAGTGGCTTTAAATTTAGGTGGCTTGGAAGTGATGGGATGGTGAATAGCTTTATATCAAAGTAGGTGTGAGGTCCAAGAATTTTAAAAACTCCAGTCAAGGTCTGTTTTTTTTAAACAGACTTCTTTTTTTTTTTGAAGACAGGATATTAAGTAAGCTTTCCATAAGGACAACAACTAGCAATCTCAGCTGAAGCTATGTGATTTAGCAAATTAATTTATTCTGTATTTATCACATTCCATTCCTGCTCTTTGTCTGAGGATTTCAAAGCCTTGTGTGGAAGGTTATCTTCACAACAACCCTATCAAGTAAATTAGGGAAAGAACTATGATTGATTTAAGGCCACCCAGTCTGCTTCATAGCAGAGAGGGAATTTGAACCCAATATGCTATCTGCTACATCATCTTAAGTCTCAACAAAACTGCTTTTGTAGTTTGGTTTTTAAAAAAACAATTATGCCACTTTTTAAAACTGCTTTTCACATAATAATAACTTGGACAGGACCAACAGGCATTTTTATCAGGAATTTATAGCTAATCCATCTAATCTGTCTCACAGGTTTGGTAAACATAGATACCAGATAGATATAATGGTAAATAATTTTTTCTGAACCTGAGTTGCTTAAATATGTTAGAACTTCACCTTCCAGAGTTATCAACCAGACTTAGAGTTTCAATATAGCCACTGGTTGCCAAATAGATCTGGGTCATTGGATGGAAGGTGGTTAAAGTTTTCTTAGTTAATTAGGCATGGCAGTTTGCTTTGGTAGGAGGTAGTTCTACTCCATGCCATTCTACCTTAGAAGATAGAAGAGCAAACCCTGAAGGCTATAGATCATTGTGTGGTCTTTTATAGAAACCCTGCATAGCATCGCATCACTAGATCTGTGATTTTCTTACTACCCATTATTTCTTTTATTCTCAAATGATTCTTAGATATGACTGTCTTTATTACTGAATTCCAATCACAAATAAATCCAACAGGTTGATCTTTAGCAGATAGAAGATGTTGAGCTTGCCCATCATTTAAAATCAACTTGTGGGCTCCTTCTCCAAGACTTAGCAGGGACAGAGTGCTGTGGAGACTACATACATGTATACCAGTGGTGGGTTGCTACCAGTTCGCCCCAGCGGTGGTGGTGGTAGGCTCAGCCCATTCACCTGCATGTCTCTGCACATACACAGAAGCATGCCATCTGCGTCCATGCGCACACTCCCAATAGCAAACTGGTAGTGAAGATAATTGAAATCCATTACTGATACATACATACATACTGCATTTACATAGTACTCTCCCAGGTCACACCTTTCACTATAGCTAAAGGAGAATGAATGTTACAGTTAAAATAAAGGGTTCTTGCTTGTTTTCTTGCAGAAGTTTCATTACCCAAACTGGGTAACTTGTGCCACCAAGCTCAGAGATCACTACAGTGTTCCCTCGATTTTCACGGGGGATGCGTTCCGAGACCGCCCGCGAAAGTTGAATTTCTGCAAAGTAGAGATGTGGAAGTAAATACACTATTTTTGGCTATGAACAGTATCACAAGCTTTCCCTTAACCCTTTAAACCCCTAAACTGCAATTTCTCATTCTCCTAGTAACCATTTAGATTATTACTCACCATATTTATTTATTAAAGTTTATTAAAAAAATATTTATTAAAGTCGGACTAAAGTTTGGCAATGATGTATGACGTCATCGGGCGGGAAAAACCGTGGTATAGGGAAAAAAACAGCAAAGTATTTTTTTAAATTAATATTTTTGAAAAACCGTGGTATAGCTGTTTCACGAAGTTCAAACCCGCGAAAATCAAGGGACCACTGTACAGCTTTTAAGTACACAATCAACAATAACCTGTACAATCTAACTACTTAGCCCCGAAGAGAGAGAGATAAAAAAGAAATGTGAGTTCAAATATAAAAGAAGCAGAAAGAATAGAGAATTAAAATGGGAGGAAAACACAGACTGAGGATATGGTTGAAAAACATTACATAGAACTATTCTGTTCTATGTTTTCCCCAGTTCCTCAAACAAGATTGTCTGCAAAATTATTGAGAAAACATGACACCAGCAAGCTTGAGAATGAGTTCGTGAAAGTTTATTTTAGTATCTTGTGGATTACTTTAATATTTTGTGGTAAGGAAGAATGTTAAGAGTTGAGATGAAAGATCTAATGTCCAGTATAGAGGGGATATCCAATAGAGGAGAACAAGGCAAAAAGGTCAGTTGAGGTTCTTTGCTAAACATAGATTCTTGAACAACGGAAATAGGTTTAATGTTCAAATCACCTTCTTGTTTACCATAGCCTATCACCTGAAAATTCAAAATTCAAATAGTTAGTTAAGATCAGCAAAACAACTGGGATGAAGAAATATAAGCAAAGTCTGTTGTCCAGAAATCACAATCATTTTTTAAAAACAATTAATCTTGACTTTCATAATTTTCTAGCACCGGTTAATTTTTTGGGTGTGTGTTTGTGTGGGAACAATCAAAAGACACACCCCAAACCAACCATAATATTTAGATGAATGAAAATTGATTTTATGATACATATATAGATTCTGCAACAGAATACATTTGTCAATCCTCTCTCTCAAATCAGTTTACTTCAAAACAAACGGAAGCAAAAGTGGCAAGCAGCTTTGTAGCGTGAGATTTCCATTCTGCTGGTGGCAAAAAAAACCCCAGAGATAGAAAATCTTTTTTCTATTGAAGGTTACATTGCTTTATTAGAATTTTTTAAGCAATTGCTTAACAGGGAGGTTGAGCTGCTGTTGAATCCAGTAATGTGAAAGACCAGAACTGTTAATTTAATCCATTTTCTTTGTATCTTTTTTTTTTCATTTCTATTTGTTTCTCCCTAAGAGTGTATAAGTATTTAGGGAAATACTTACATGGATGCTCAACACTCTCCTGTGCTTTCTCCTAAAATGTAGGAACCAATCGATCAACTGGGCTCTACTAAGGCTTTTCAGTGCTACAATCTGTAAGCCATAGAGAACAGAATTCCTTAGAATCGTCCAGCAAAGATATGCCAGTTTTACAGTATAACCACTTTGACTCAATATTTACTTTATAAGGACAAAAAGTGTGCTTCAAACAAAAATCCAGAAGGGAGTAAATTTGAACTGTTTATTTTACAGGAAAAAAGAAAGCAGGAAGCCCCCAGCAGTGAGCTTTTCACACTGTAGTATTTGAAAAAGGAAACACTCTGCCCACTCCAGTCCCATCAGTTTGAACAAGTAGCCATAGATATATGTTCCATACTAAATTTTAGATGGCAACCTTACAAGACTTTCTTTAGTATAGTTAGGTATCTCCTCCTCCCCCTCCTCCCCTTCCTCCTCCTCCTCCTCCATCCTGCTGCTCCTGCTGCTCCTGCTGCTCCCGCTGCTCCCGCTGCTCCCGCTGCTCCCGCTGCTCCCGCTGCTCCCGCTGCTCCCGCTGCTCCCGCTGCTCCCGCTGCTCCCGCTGCTCCCGCTGCTCCCGCTGCTCCCGCTGCTCCCGCTGCTCCCGCTGCTCCCGCTGCTCCTGCTGCTCCTGCTGCTCCTGCTGCTCCTCCTCCTGCTCCTCCTGCTCCTCCTGCTGCTCCTCCTCCTCCTCCTCCTGCTCCTGCTCCTGCTCCTCCTCCTCCTCCTGCTGCTCCTCCTCCTCCTCCTCCTCCTCCTCCTCCTCCTCCTCCTCCTCCTCTTCTTCTTCTTCTTCTTCTTCTTCTTCTTCTTCTTCTTCTTCTTCTTCTTCTTCTTCTTCTCCTCCTCCACCTCCTCCTCCTCCCCACAGGATAGGCTATTACCATTCTGGATAAATGGCTGCCCAATGTCTTCTTAAAAACATCCACTGTTGAGCAACCACAACTTGGCAAGTTGTTGCCTTGATTTATTGTTCTTACTGTTGTGAAATTTCTCCTTAATTTTGGCCTTCTCTTTGATAATTTTCCATCTCTTACTTCTCATCTTACCCTTAGGTTGGAAAATAGGTTGACCTCTTTCTTCTTTGTGAAAGCCTCATATTGGAATATTGGTATCATGTCACCCCTAGTCCTTCTCTTTATTCGACGTGACTAACCTCTCTCTCTCTCTCTCTCTCTCTCTCTCTTTCTTTCTTTCTTTCTTTCTTTTTTCTCTTCCTTCCTTCCTTTCCTCCCTTCCTTCCTTTCTTTTCTCCCTCTTTCTTTCTTTCTTTTTTCCCTTCCTTCCTTCCTCCCTCTCTTCTTTTTTCCTTCCTTTCTTTTCTCCCTCTTCCTTCCTTCCTTCCTTCCTTTCCTTCCTTCCTTCCTCCTTCTTTTCTTCCTTCCTTCCTTCCTCCTTCCTTCCTTCCTTCCTTCCTTCCTTTTCAAGAAGTATCTCACAGTCTCCTTTGGACTGAAAAAAGTTCCAAGGCTCATCAAGTTTTGTCTGCTGCTAAAGAGGAAAAATGTCCAAAACAGTATCATGTCTGTCTAGAGAAATTAAAATGTTTGGGCCAGTCAGATCCCGAGGGGCAAATGCCTAAGAATGTCATGTTTTCTATTTGTAATTTTATAGTAGATGGAAGGATGGAAGCTCAAGTTACTTAATAACTTTTTATCAGAACCAAAATCTGCTCTTATTGTATTTTGTCACATTTTGAATACTACAATAAATATCTTCTTTATTGTATGTTATGCGTCACCTTGGAGTTGAAGCTCTAAGCATGTCCATTAAGGGATGCTTCCAAGTGAAAGCCTATAATTTGAATAATCAAAATATACCACAGAGACAAATTCCTGGTGCAGGAATTGTCTTTTGAAATCTCTGCTCTGCAACAATTATACATTTACAATACCCTGGGGACTGAGAATTGGCTCTCATAAATGCATAGTTTTGACATATAACAAAAAGAGGAAAAAAGAAACATGTGAGGATTAGAAGCATAATGGATCAGAAGACACTCTTCTGGGTTAAGAGTAGAAAGGCAGGCTCAATGTTTATTTTCACTAATCCTGAATTTTTTTAAAAATACAGCAGCGAAGGCTACATTTAAGACTTTTTCCCATTAACCACTTTTTTTGCGATTTTGAAGGCTTCAGTTGCTGCTGTCTCACACATGACCTACCATGAGATAATATTCATGTGGAAAACAAGCTGTTCGTTGACACTTGTGAAGAGTTGTGTATTTATTTTTCTCTCAGAACATGATTTTAAGAAGCCTAGATCTCCTATCTTTCCATTTTACCATGCTTTCACCATTTGTCGGGAACCACTTAAACTCCAATTCCGTCCCTTCAGGCCAGCAGAACAAAATGCCTCAATTTTCCATTTTTGCTCATTTATGAACCAGATTGCCTTTATGGTTTAATGATAAAAAGTGTGTGTGAAAGTATGCATGCCTGTATATGCATATTTGCCTACATAAAGCTTTACAAATTTTGAAAGAATGAAACTTGTAATCGTTTCCATTAATTACCTCTCGGGCAAGTCTGTCAAAGACATATTGTTGAGTAATCACTTCATTCCAGTTTCTGTCTACTTCTTCTCCAAGATGGGAGTCATCTGTGCGCTTAAGCTTGATTAGAGCAGAGACCTGTGAAACATACTATTCCTTATATACTGCTCAAAAGAATAAAGGGAACACTTAAACAACACAATATAACTCCAAGTAAATCAAACTTCTATGAAATCAAACTGTCCATTTAGGAAACAACACTGATTGACAATCAATTTCACATGCTGTTGTGCACATTCAACTTTGTACAGAACAAAGTATTCAATGAAAATATTTCTTTCATTCAGATCTAGGATATGTTATTTCAGTGTTCCCTTTATTTTTTTGAGCAGTATAGTTTGCAAAAGCAAATATTTATTTAGCCAATTGCTAGACTACCCAGCTTCAAAAATGACTCTGGGCAACCTAGCGAAGTTAAAACCAATATACAGTGTTCCCTCGATTTCCGCAGGGGATGCATTCCAAGACCGCCCGCGAAAGTCGGATTTCCGCGAAGTAGAGATGCAGAAGTAAATACAGTGGTACCTCAAGATACGAACCCCTCGTCTTACGAACAACTCGTGATACGAACCCGGGGTTCAGAAAAATTTTGCCTCTTCCTACGAACTTTTTTGGAGTTACGAACCGGTGTTCAGAGACTGCTGGGAAGCCGCACGGCTGTTTTAAAAGGTGACAGCCGGGCGGCGGGGCTTCCCAGAAGCCTCCCGAACGCCGGTTCATAACTCGAACAAAGTTCGTAAGAAGAGGCAAAATTTTTCTGAACCCTGGGTTTGGTTCGGGAGGTTGCTGGGAAGCCCCCCAGCCCGGCTGTCACCTTTTAAAACAGCCGCGCCGCTTCCCAGCTGTCTCCCGAAGCCGAACACGGAAGTTCGGCTTCAGGAGACAGCTGGGAAGCGGCGCGGCTGTTTTAAAAGGTCGCAGCCGGCCTGGGGTGCTTGCCAGCACCCCCCGAACCCCGAACCCGGGTTCGGGGGGTGCTGGGAAGCCCCCCAGGCCGGCTGTCACCTTTTAAAACAGCCGTGCGGCTTCCCAGCAATCGCTGAAAGCCGTTTTTTTGGTTGCACGGATTAATTGACTTTACATTGTTTCCTATGGGAAACAATGTTTCGTCTTACGAACCTTTCGTCTTACGAACCTCCTCCTTGCACCAATTAAGTTCGTATCATGAGGTATTACTGTACACCATTTTTGGCTATGGACAGTATCACAAGCCCTCCCTTAACACTTTAAGCCCCTAAATTACCATTTCCCATTCCCTTAACAACCATTTACTCACCATTATTACTGGTACTCACCATTGAATAAGACACTTAGTGATCCTGATATTTATAAACATAATTATTTATTAGCAATAATTATATTTTTGTTATTTATTTGCAAAAATTATTAGTTTGGCGATGACATATGATGTCATTGGGTGGGAAAAACCGTGGTATAGGAAAAAATATTTTTTGAAAAACCGTGGTATAGGCTATTCACGAAGTTTGAACCCGCGAAAATCGAGGGAACACTGTACACTGCTCAAAAGAATAAAGGGAACACTTAAACTGTCACGCTGAAAATTCAATATGTGCCTACTACTGAACAGATTGCTGACCTGCTGAATAAGCCATTGCCAGCTGATCAACACGAATACCTATCCAAGAAAATGTGCCTTATGTGAACCAATGTCCCTGATGACTGCCAAAGAATGGGTGTCACGCTGTATATTGACAGCCCCCAGAGACATTCAGAGACATTCAGTAATTAAATAGTTAACTCATGTATGTTAATTTAGCTCCCCCCATTTATGATGTAAATCCTGTCTAGTCACTTCCTCTCTGCCTAGGGAAGAAGGATAAAATCTCCATCTTGAAGAAATCCCACTAACCATGTAGACATGTCTGAAAGCCTGTGATCAGGCAAAATTGATTTCATTGTTTTATACTAATAAAAGTAACTTCGTTTTGAAGATTTTCTCTCATCTCATTCATCGACCTCCGCATTAGATTCATTTTCCGCTCACGCGGGCTGTGATTGATGATTCTAATCGCGACATAAACAACACAATATAACTCCAAGTAAATCAAACTTCTATGAAATCAAACTGTCCACTTAGGAAACAACACTGATTGACAATCAATTTCACATGCTGTTGTGCACATTCAACTTTGTACAGAACAAAGTATTCAATGAAAATATTTCTTTCATTCAGATCTAGGATGTGTTATTTGAGTGTTCCCTTTATTTGTTTGAGCAGTATAGTTTGCAAAAGCAAATATTTATTTAGCCAATTGCTAGACTACCCAGCTTCAAAAATGACTCTGGGCAACCTAGCGAAGTTAAAACCAATATATATATATATTTGTGTGTATATATGTTTGTGTGTGTGTTTGTTAGTAAAATGGGGTTCTTTTTAAATATTTTAAATTATATTTGGATTTGTCATGAATTGTTGTATCTTGCTGTGAGCCGCCCCGAGTCTGCGGAGAGGGGCGGCATACAAATCTAAATAATAAATAAATAAATAAATAAAATATTGCTTAAAAATGGGTTTTTAAAACTATTTTAAATTTTAAATTGTATATTATTAGATTTGTTATGAATTGTTTTATTGTGTTGTGAGCCGCCCCGAGTCCACGGAAAGGGGCGGCATACAAATCCAATAAATAAATAAATAAATAAATAAATAGATAGATAGATAGATAAATAAATAAATAAATAAATAAATATATTCTTCTCTCTCAATTGCCACTAGGACAGGGGCAAAGACAACTAAGCAGACAGGAATGGATGTTCCTAGAGTGACCCCATTGTCATGAATCCTCTCTATGACATTGTGTAAATATCAAAATAAGAACCTCAACCAATACCTATTGAACAAGATCTGCTTGGAATTAAATTTAACTCATTAATTGGTGCAGATTGGAGAGCTTTTATGATAACCCAGGGTGACTGCTACAAATTCCTTGAAAATAATGTTCCATTTAAATTGGGGGCAGGTAACTTGACATCTTCCAGATGTTTTGGATTGGAATTTCTACAATCCCTTGCCGTTGGGTAAACTAAGATTAATGAGATTTGAATTACAAGTATCTGATGATCATAAGATTACCTTTCTATAATCTAAATCAAACATTTATATAATCTGTACCTGGCCAAGAAATTCTTCTTCAGACAAATTCCGGAGTTTTTCCTCAAAGTGTGCAAAGAAGTCTTCTATTTTTTTGTCAACATATTCAGAGCTAAGTAAATTTAAAAGAGATAATATAACCTTCAATGTTCTTCCATCTATATGGTATTTAGTCTTGTCAATCTTAATGTTAAATCCTTGCAGGAATGAAGGACTGCAGACTTAGTGGTTCTTTTTATTTAGAGCAGAAGGCAACGGTTTAAGGAACGAAACAAGACAACAACAAAACATGGCCGTGCCTGGCAGCTATATATACCCCAGGCTGCCAGCCTCAGCCAACCAATCACCTTGTAGTATTTTCCCGCCCAAGGAATATGGGGCGGGTACAAGGCCTAACTGTCTTCTGGACACAACAGTTCAGTTCTGGATTTTACTGGAGGCTGAACAGGCTGCATTTCATGTAACCCATAGCCGATCAAAATTCTGTTGACTGCCCACAAGAGCCAGCGTGGCGCAATGGTTAGAGTGCAGCACTGAAGGCTACTTCTGCTAACTGTTAGCTGTAGTTCAGCAATTCAAATCTCACCAACAACTCATGGTTGACTCAGCCTTTCATCCTTCCAAGATGGGTAAAATGAAGAGCCAGATTGTTGGCGGCAATATGCTGATTCTGTATACATGTTATTCTGTCAGGCCGAAGCCATTGTGTGGATTTAGAGACTTTGGCCTGCCACAGTAGTTTAGCATTAGGGGCATTGGGAGTGATTGGGAGTGAGAAGGAAAGTTACTAGACACAACAAATTCCTTTCTTCGAGCCAAGGTCACCTTTTGTTCTGCATCAACTGAAAGAAAAGAGAAAGTTGGTGTAATCCCAGCCCCGGATTGGGTCTCGTGATGGACTTGTGGGTGTGGGGGTTAGGATGAGCCTTAACCTGGGTGGATACTGGGAAGATGTAGTATCAGAATGAAGATAGAATAGAATAGAATGGAATTTTATTGGCCAAGTGTGATTGGACACACAAGGAATTTGTCTTGGTGGATATGCTCTTAGCGTACATAAAAAAAAAAGATAAATTTGTCAAGAATCACGTGGTACAACACTTAATGATTGTCATAGGGGTCAAATAAGCAATGAAGAAACAATCAACATTAATTAAAATCTTAGGATACAAGCAACAAGTTACAGTCATACAGTCCTAAGTGGGAGGAAATGGGTGATAGGAATGATGAGAAAAACTAGTAGAAATAGAAATGCAGATTTAGTAAAAAGTCTGACAGTATTGAGAGAATTATTTGTTTAGTAGAGTGATGGCGTTAGGAAAAAACTGTTCTTGTGTCTAGTTGTCCTGGTGCGCAGTGCTCTGTAGCGATGTTTTGAGGGACAAGCTTCCCTCTCTGTTGACCGGCTCCCCTCCAGCCTTACACAGCCATCTCGTGAGGCCAGGAAGGAGAAAAGAGGAAAAAAGCGAGGAGCGTGCAGCAGCAGCAGCAGCAGCAGCAGCAGCAGCAGCAGCAGCAGCAGGGGAATAAAAGAGAGCTGAGCCATGCCAAAGCAGTCTTTTTCCCCTTGCAAAGCCCTCACTCCGCCCACAGCTGAGATGAAAAGGTGTTGTGCGGCAATAGTAACCTTGTGATTCTCCCTCGGCTTTCCGATATTTTTAAACCCCCCCTTCTCCCGTCCTCCTCCTCATCCTCCTTGGAAAGCAGCAGGGAGACCAGCACCGGCAGGAGTTGCGGGGGGTCCTTTTCCTCCCCCATCTTTTCTCAACAGCTGATCAGCACCTGTTCACCTAGCTACCCAGCCTGAGGTGGGGGAGCGACCCAGGAAGGAGAGTGTGGGAATCGCGAAGCAAATTGTCACCCCAGCGAGCAACACTGGTAAGGCTGTAAGTCGGGGACTTAACAGTTCACTTGAACAATAATGATCATTCAAGCCACTCCCACCTGGTCACATTACCATCAAGCCACATCCACAAAATAAGCCACACCCACGTGGCAGTAAAAATTTTAGCTGCCCATTACTGAGGCCACTGAAATCTTAACATCTACCCTGGCCTATGAGTGAAGAATGCTATGAATGTGGATGATTGGTTTGGAATGTAACTTAAGTTAGATTTTTATGTGTTTTTAGTATTGAGATTTCTAGAATATTTTAATATTAAATTTCTTCATGTTTTTGTATCTGTTTACTGTGAGTCGCCTTGAGTCTCAGGGGAAGGGCAGCATAGAAGCCTGATAAATGAATGAATGAATGAATGAATAAATGCACTATGAAGTGGTATATAAATCTAAATGCTATTGGTAATTATTGTAAGTTAAAACTACCTGTATTCTTGTTTTCCCTTTTGTGTTGCTACATTATGTGCCAAGACTAAAAATAGGAAGAAAATTAATTTACTTTTAGAAAATAATATCCAGCTGAGAGTCCAATAATTGACAAGTTTTAAGAGAATCCTTGTCAACTCTCATGTTCTTAATAGAATCCAATTTGCATATTGAAAAGCTGTGTGTCTAAGGCTGCAGTTTAGCACATTTCTCAACAATAATAATATTTTTGTCTTTTTTTTTCTGGTGAATGTTCAATTCTCTTTCATGAAGCATTTATTTTTTAAAACCCTGGGTTTTCCTTAAATGGATACATCTCTCTGTGTATTTATGTATGCATGCATATACATTTATTTATTTTATTTTATTCAAATTCTATGTTGTCCAATCCTAATGGAACTCATTTATACACATATAAAGATCCTTCTTTATTTAAAATAGTAGTGAATTTTCTCAGAAAAGTTTTGCCTTCTTCCTAATTCAAATGAAAGTTCCCTGCAATATGCTCAGTCTTTGCGTAGATAACATGCTACCCTCAAATCTTCTAAATTGATGATATAAAATTATTAGGACTGACATGTGTATTTGAAAGTAATTTATGAAGTATAGAACTGTATAAGATTATGTTAAGCTAAAGTCAATTTTCATTTGTAGAAAAAAATCCTAATCCAGCTAAAATTCAGTGAAGGTATGTTGTGGAGTTTAATTTAGTGACTGCTATGAATTGGTAGCTTTCATTTTAATGTACCTGGATCTGGGCCATAAATTTGTTAGTCATTCCTGTCTCTTATAGGTCAGACAATTTAAGTAGGTAGGCTTGTTTTGGAAATATATCTCAGCAAATACATTAAACCTCTCAGCTTTAAAAGAAAGCAGCAGAAACATTTGTAATGGAGAATTAGCAGTTTTAAACATGTCAGAGTTTTTCAAGAATGATTAGCTATTAAGAATTCCAGAACTCATAGAGTTGTAGGATGGAAACAATAATATAACATTTACTCGCTATTAAAAAAAGGAGAGACTTACTTATATTTAGTTGCCTGTGTTGTTACGGTAACAGAAAAACCCAGGATCCCAGAAGTATTTCTTGTAGCAGGGTAGACATGGTAACTAAAGCAAATGAACAGAACAATATCGAGAATCAAAAGTCATTTTGTGCAGACTGTTACAGTTTTGAACTAGTGATTTAACCAAAGCCTTTCTATCCCCTAGACTTCAAGGAAGAGGGAAAAGACAATGATAGTTCAGTCCATCTGTGGGGTTAAGTCCAGCTGTCCCTGGATTCTTTCTCCAATGTTAGATCATCCCCATTGAGGCTACAAGATCAAACATCTAAAAGGTACCAGATTAGAAGACATTTTGTTAGGTATTGCTTATTCTAGGATGATATCCAGAATGGTAAACTTATTCATTAAGGACCTAATTCATGGATGGGATGGTAGGAAGCCCAAAGCCAAAGTTACGGCATTTTTAAAATCTGTCTTTTCCAAAGTAGGAGAAGGGAAATACTCTATAGCAGTGTGTTTCAATCTTGGCAGCTTTAAAATGCATGGAGTTCAAACTTCCAGAATTCCTCAGCCAGCAAAGCTTCAAGCTGACAAGATTGAAGGAACAATGATTTTATATACTTAATTGATATTTAAAAGCAGTGATTTCAGATGAACTTACTTTTAAGTTAAACATGGGTAGATTATACTTTTAAATTAAACATGGATAGATTACAATTTAGGAAGGGAATAATTAGGGTTTTCACATTATTTCCTAATTAATAACTATTATTTTGGGTTTTTCCCATTAATTTTATAAAGAAGTTTTCCTTCTTCCTTCCTTCCTTCCTTCCTTCCTTCCTTCCTTCCTTCCTTCCTTCCTCTCTCCCTCCTCCCCTCCCTCCCCCTCCTCCCCCTCCCTCTCAGAAAGTATACCAGACAAAACTCTGTTGGTTGCAAGTAGCTATTGAAATGTCTCCACTGTCCATCTATGTTTTAAAACATTTTTCTTAATTGTTGTACATTATACAGTATACTAATGCTAGATTTTGATAATATTTTTGAATCCAAAGATATTATCTGGAGAGTGAAAAAACTAGCAAATCTTTACAGAAATACATGATGTTTAATATAAAAGGCTGTTCTGTATGTTTATACTTAAATAGAAAGACACAGGGAGCAAGAGAGAGGAACCAATCCTATAGATATAAAAACTATAGTCTATGATCAGACACTTCCACAAGACCAGAAGTGGAAAACTCACCCCAGTGTATTCTTGGTCCTCAAGAAGTCAAAGCATGGCTCCTCCATGTGCATCTGAAATTCCACAGATTTAGAAGTTAAATACTATAGTTTGCTTAACTCATACATTTATAAAATTATACATGCCACTGCATGATTCTAGTTTTTTCCTTATAAAGGGAAGAAGATGTTGGAAATTTTACAATTGTGACTTTCTTCTGAAATGTATCTAGAATTATATTTTACCTGATCCTGTTGTTAGTTTCTCTAACCCTCATATCTTTTTCCTTAATCTGTCTATTGTGCACCATACACATTTCTTAAGAAGTCCCTAAGGAGGCTTCCATAAGCATATCAACATGCCTTCCATCCCTGTCCTACTCTACCCATTTGTCTGTACTCATTTTATGGCTATGTTTTGCTTCTTTATATCCATTTATTTGTGCCATTTTTTAAAATGTGTTCTGTGTTCCTTGCACCTGTTGACAAACAAACAAACAAACAAATAACATGAAGTATCTGATAGCACTTTTGCTAAGTAACCAATTTTTATTGCAAGGAACAAGCTTCTGCTGCATTTGATGAAGTGAACTTCAGCTCAGGGTACGTTGTTCATTTTAGCAAATTTGCTAGTAGGACAAAGTGCTATCAAATTCCTGATTTTATTTTGCCATAGATTTGCTTCTATAAAATTTAGAATTAAAGATATAAGGATGTGGATGAGAAGAAGTGCACTTTTTAATTACAACTAAGAAGTGGTGAAATAGCTTACAAAGCAGTTGAAAAAATGCAATAGTCCTTCACTCTATACATTAAAAATTATGCACACCAGGATAGATAGTAAAGAGGAAGCGGAGAGAATAAACACAGGCATTAGTTTTTAAAGTTAAAAGCACTAGAACTTACCACAAGCAGTTCTGTGAGTGTATAGTCTTTTAATTTCTTAGCTCCAGTCTAAAAATTGAGATTATAGAAGATTAATGATTTGTCTAGTTTTACGGTATACGTTTCAAAATAAAAAATATATACCATAAGAATGCTTTTAATTCATTCTTGCCCTAAGATTTGCTAAAGAACTCAGGTCTATGGATTACCAAGGTCGCCAATCAACTTGGTTAAACTATTATTATTTTTGCCTGCAATGCTCAAATTGTCCCTTTGAAGGAAGGGATTAGGAAAAAAACATTGGCAGCATTTGACAAGAGTAAGGTCAATATTTATCCACGGGGCAGGTTGGGAAAGTCACATTGGTGGTCAGAAACATTTAATCAAAGATCCATTTTTTGCAGATAATACATGTAAAAAAAGATATGAATGATGCATCCCCCATACAAAAAAGGGGGATGGAAATGTCCGTGCGTCATTGTTGGTCCTTTGGTGAATAGCAGCCGGGCTGTGATGGTGGGGTCCTCTTAAAGTACTGAATCCCACCTCTTCTATCTTTGTCATTGCCCACCTCTTTTGTCTCTTTTCTGCAATTCAGGACTCAATAGACAGAACTGGCATGTGACAGGAGACCTATCTGTGTGGTCCTATCAATCTCTGCCCGATATTTTTGTTCTTGTTTTCCTCCTCTAAACCTAGGTGCATTGTATGATCAGCTGTGTTTTGTAGTGCAAAAAATACAGTAATTTATTACTGCTTTCTATCACCAGCATGGTTTTGGGGGATGCTTTTTTCTGACAACCCCTTCTTGCTTTATTTGACAATCACTCATTCAAAAAGCTTATTTTCTACCCTTTCCTTAATAATGCCATTTTATGCTTGAAAAGAAATAGAAAGAATCAGCTTTCAATTTCCTTTGCAGCAAATATAAGCACAATTATAAAATTATCTCTGACTTTATGATTACAGATAACCTCATTTTTTCCACTATCCATTTTTTAAATCATCAAATCCACAGATCATGTCTCAGCTTCGGTGGTGCAGTGGTTAAAGTGCAGTACTGCAATCTACCCTGTTTTCCTGAAAATAAGACGTACCCTGAAAGTAAGGCGTGTCAGAGGTTTTGCAGAATTTGCTAATATAAGGCACCCCCCGAAAATAAGGCATAGTCAAATTTATATACAGTATGGTGGAAAAACATACGGTACCATTCAAAGCTGTTCATAGCAGTACCGTAATAATGTGGCTTCCCCTGCTGGCCCCTTCCATCGCTTTGTAACGTCCAGTACAGCAGACACAGTCTGCTGCTGTCTCACCGCCATTACAGTCTCCACTACAGTGCGTAGACTGTAGTTCCTCTGGTGGCTGGAAGCTGCAATAGCGGGAGTATACTGTTGTACCATATAAGTGCTGTCATTTGTGTGTGTGTGTGTGTGTGCCATACTGACAGGTACCGTACCATAACCAGTGTACCGTACGGTACACTTTCTTTGGAGGTGTCAGCTTTTCTGCCTGTGAATTTGTCTTATTTGAGAAATATAAGGCACCCCCCGAAAATAAACCATAGCACAACTTTTGGAGCAAAAATTAATATAAGACAGTGTCTTATTTTCGGGGAAAGACGGTGCTCCTGCTGATCGCCGGCTGCCAGCAGTTTGGCAGATCAAATCTCAGTAGGCTCAAGGTTGACTCAGCCTTCCATCCTTTCAAGGTTGGTAAAATGAGGACCCAGATTGTTGGGGGCAATATGCTTACTCTCTGTAAACCGCTTAGAGAGGGCTGTAAAGCACTGTGAAGCGGTAGATAAGTTTAAATGCTATTGCTATGCTACAGCTATACCACAAATGCATTTTTTTCAGCCTCATTTAAAAAGTTTATAAGGGGTTTTTAGTTGTAACAGACCAGTAATAAATTAGTCAATTAGTAATAGACTAAGAAATGTGGGATAGATGTAATAAATCAGTAAAAGGGTAACTATTATGATGCTAATTATTTTCTCCTCAAAATTTAATATGGAATCATGGGATAAATTATGTGAATGTATTATTTTCTCAAATGAGGCAACAATTTTTATTTATAACCAAAAGACAAAAATAAAAAGGTATAAGTGTCACTTTTAAAAATTGTCACATGACAAAATAGTTTAACAAGCACAATAAGTTGATACAAATAATGATACAGCCTAACATCCATTTCAAATCCTGAGGTAAAATTCACCTGGTAATAGACTGTGACATCAGTGTTTGCATCCCCAACGTGAAGAGATTTCACTTTACATAGGATGTGATTATTAGGCAATTCTATCACTCGAAACTGAATGGGACATGGGTGTACTAGAGGACGGAATTGCAACTTTCTGGAGAAGGAAGGAAACAAAAAACAAACAAACAAACAAACAAATAAATAAATAAATAAATAACATAGCAGCTCTTATGGAAAAATTATTCTACATACTAAAATCTCCCTAAAAACAGCAGTCCAGCCCCCTGATTATTTATTTATTTATTCATTCATTCATTCATTCATTTATTTATTTATTTATTTATTTATTTATTGTTAGAGTTGGAAGGGACCATGCGGATCATCAAGTCCAACCCCTGCCTAAGCAGGAATCCTATAGCATCCCAGCCAAATGGCAGTCCAATCTCCTCTTAAAAATGTCCAGAGTATTGGAGTTCACAACGTCCGCTGGTAGGTTGTTCCACTGGTTGATCGTTCTGACCGTCAGGAAGTTCTTCCTTATTTCCAGGTTGAATCTCTCCTTGGTCAGCTTCCAGCCGTTGTTCCTCGTCCGGCCCTTCGGTGCCCTGGAGAATAAAGTGATCCCCTCCTCTCTGTGGCAACCCCTCGTATACCTGTAGACTGCTATCATGTCCGCTTTGGCCGTCCTTTTCTCTAGGCTATCCATGCCCAGTTCCCGCAGTCTCTCTTCATAAGTCTTGGTTTCTAGACTCCTGATCATTTTGGTTGCTCTTTTCTGCACCTTCTCTTCTTTAGCTTATGCTTTTTTATATCTTATTTTTTAAAATTGGCAGGTGAATAATCACAGCATCCTCAAGAGGATGAGGGGAACTTGGTACTCTCTGAGCTTGGTTGGATTTTTTGCAGACGTTTCATTACCCAAACAAGATAAATAATCAATGCACTAGTTACTTAATTGGGATAATGAAATGTGTACAAGAAAACAGCCTGGTGCACCAGTTGCAGCCCTATCTGGACCGGGACTCATTGCTCACAGTCACTCATGCCCTCATCACCTTGAGGTTCGACTACTGTAATGCTCTCTACATGGGGCTACCTTTGAAAAGTGTTCGGAAACTTCAGATCGTGCAGAATGCAGCTGCGAGAGCAGTCATGGGCTTACCCAGGTATGCCCATGTTTCACCATCACTCCGCAGTCTGCATTGGCTGCCGATCAGTTTCCGGTCACAATTCAAAGTGTTGGTTATGACCTTTAAAGCCCTTCATGGCATCGGACCAGAATATCTCCGAGACCGCCTTCTGCCGCACGAATCCCAGCGACCGATTAGGTCCCACAGAGTGGGCCTCCTCCGGGTCCCGTCAACTAAACAATGTCGGTTGGTGGGCCCCAGGGGGAGAGCCTTCTCTGTGGCGGCACCGACTCTCTGGAACCAACTCCCCCCGGAGATCAGAACTGCCCCTACTCTTCCTGCCTTCCGTAAACTTCTCAAAACCCACCTTTGCCGTCAGGCATGGGGAAACTAAACATCTCCCCCTGGGCCCGCTGAATTTATACATGGTATGCTTGTGTGTGTGTATGTTAGTATAGGGGTTTTTTAAACTTAATATTTTAATTAATTGGATTATGTATTGGATTGTTTTTTTCACTTGTTGTGAGCCGCCCCGAGTCTTCGGAGAGAGGCGGCATACAAATCCAAATAAATGAAATGAAATGAAAATGAACCAAGCTTAAAGAGAACCAAGGACTCCACATTTCCACCTTTGTCTCTTATATCAGTGATGCTGAATCTACGGCACGCGTCATACCTGCCGGAATGTGAGCTGTTGCTCTAACTCAACAGCAGCGCACAGCAGAGGTTAGTAAATGGGCCATTTCCGGCCTCCAGATGGCCTCTGGGGGGCAGGGGATGCTGTTTTTGCCCTCCCCAGGCATTGAACTATAGGTGTGGGCACTCATGCATGTGCAATAGCGCATGCGCATGTGCTTTTGGCACCTGAGGAAAAACAGGTTTGCCATCACTGTCCTATTTCTTTATCAGTATAGGAGTTTGTAGCACTTTGAAAGCCTCTTTTTCCAACCAAAGAATCAGCACATTAATAAGTAAACAAAATTTGCTCAGTTTTCTTTTGAAAACGCAACCAAATAACAAGGCAGAATGCATTGTAGGTCCAAAACTTAGGCAAAGCAGCAGAAAAATACAAACCTGTTTGATTCCAAGTAATTGCAAATACAGGGGAAAGTTCTAACAAAGGAGAACACAAAATATTCATTTTCTAATGGCAAGCTATAGCACTCAGTCTGCCACTGTTATTTAGAATTTATGAAATTTGGTTTATTGAGCAGTAGTTCTAAAAACACCTATTCCCAAGGAAGAAAGAACTGAATTTTCTTTCACTCTTATGCTTATGCATCTTTCAGTAGTCTGGCTTTTGACCTGCTGTCACTCTTATGGGCTTATGAGATGGTGCTTGGGGGTTTCCTGTATGCAACCTGAGGTTTTAGCTACATTGGCAGTACAGACCTGTTTTCCTCCATTTGCTCTGTTGGGTTTTGTCTCTTTGCCCATATCAGTCTTCAAATGACCTGCCCTACAGTTGCATTGCTATGTTGTCTGACAAAGGTCACAATCAAAGGTATGTTTATGCAGAAAAAAAAATCCACAATGCTCTTTGAAGTTGTGCACAATGAGGTCTTCTTGCTTCCAAATATTAGAATGGGATATCTGCACCATATCTTCTGAATAATAAATGTAGTGCAGAAATTGATTGAGGCTTATACTATACATTCAGCAAACCTCCCTGCTATGGTGATGCCAAATCTGTTTTGTTGGTGTATAGTATGAGCTCAGGGAAACAGTACATGGCTTTAATATGAAAATTATGCTGGAATTTTAAATTAGCCAGTTGGTCTAAATTAAGTTGACATCAGAACAATAAATAATAATATTTATAGTATGAAAAAAAACCTGGAATTTCAAAGCTTTTTTTGCTAATTAAACTGATAGAAAATAAATTTAAAAATAAAGAGATTTAAACAACTGCTATAATAACGCAGGCGTTCTTAAACAAATGCACGCAAGACTAATAAATAAATAATACAAAACGATTGTATTAAATGTATACTTAAAAAGACTGGTAACTATAAAGAATGAAGTTTACAATGCAAATTATGGTTTAGTGTTCTGAAAATAATAGTAACTGCCATGTAGTTCTAGCAAAAAAAAGCTGTGTCTTTTATTCAGTAGGGAGAAACAAATTGCAATACTTACTCAGAGATATAATTCATAAACTCCTTTGACTCCTAAGAGATAAATTGTGAAAGATAATAAATTTAAAAATAAAATAAGCCAAGTGATTTTTGTCCCAATATTCAATAGTTTTTGCCTCTAGACAATGAAATTCCAAGGCTATAAAAGTTAGAGAGGGGTGTCAAATAAAGGCTCAGGAGCCAGATCTGGCACATAGGATGCTTAGATTTAGTTCATGGGGTGGGGCCACTATGGAAACAACAAAGGACTGGCCTGCAGTGCCTCTGCCAGCACAAATGGAGCTTGGGATGACTTCCTGCACTGCTCTACCAATGAAAATGAAACTTGGGAGCTCTGTTTGCAGCTGCAACAGCCTGCTGCTGTGGTCTGCCAGTACGGCCTTCCCAAGCTCTGTTTTTGTGGGCAGATCACTGCAGCAGGCCGTCACAGTGGAAAACAGAGCTTGGGGCCCCAGTGCTCTGGGAACTTGGGCTGGACTGGGTGCTTTCCTTCTGCTGCCTAGAGCTCTTCACAGCCTGGGCCACTGTCCAGCAGTCCTCTGTGTGGTCTGAGAGGGACAGGGAGGCTCCTGTTGAGAACAAGGGTTTGTTCTCTCCCTGGTCACACCTTCCTCCTCTGGAGACAATGGATTTCTTCAGCCCCAACAGGCCATCAAAGGCACCCCTGACATGAATGATGTTGAGCTGTCTATGCCTACCCGGGCCATCCCACCCAGCCCCCCAAGATCAAACACAACCCTGATGTGTCCCTCAATGAAATTGAATTTGACACCCCTGGGCTAGATTAATAAACCTAATATAGGGAAATTTATTCTATAATGTTTATTGATTTCATTATTTTTATTTATTTAATAAATTTGTTTGCCACCCATCTCACCACAATATGTTTTTGGCCTGCTTACAACATTAAAATACAACTATGAAATATATGTATAAATATATATATGTCACATGTTTTTTTGCTGAATTTGAAAATTAAGGGAGACTAGAATAGATCTATTTCGGCCTTATTTTGGCCTCATCAGCTAGCCATACCCACTGGGACTTGAACCTGCAACCTTTGCCTTGTAAGGCAGAGAATTATCCTCTAGGCTACAGTATCCGATCCCTTCAGCTCTGCACCAGGGAAGGGTTACATATTTTTGTGTCGAATCACCCTGGTGTATTGAAAGAACAACACAGCTCCTTATTTGCCTCTCAGCCCAACCCAATATATATACATATATTTATAGTTATATTTTAATGTAAGATATATTAAACAGCACTAGTGCTTAGACTTACATATTGCTTCATAGTGCTTTACAGCCTTTTATGAGCAGTTTGCGAAGTCAACATATTGCCCCCAATAATCTGAGTCCTCATTTTACCAACCTTGGAAGGATGGAAGGCTGAGTCAACCTTCACCCTATCAGGATAAATAATAAAATCAAATAAAACAATAAAATACAAGTTATAAATAAATATGGGATTTATAGTTATAAAATATTATCATTTAATAAATATCTGGTAGAACATATAGTTTGTGAAAGGGTGTAAAAGTTAAGGAGTCCTACTTCTTGGTACCAGCTGACGACCTTCACCATTTTGTATCTAAGTGGATTTTGTACTCACGTTTTTTGTAAAGTTTCCTTGGACAAGTCCTTCTATCCACAGGTTTGATTTGAAAGCACCCACAAATTTTGTCAAAGCTGCTATAGAAATACCATTAATCAAAGTTTGATACTTCTCTACTAATGACCATCTGCCATGCTCCAATATTGTTAGTCGTATGTCTCTGAAAATTCCAATACAAAGATGTATCAGCAAATATGTATCAGTTCTGGATTCTTAGGGATTTTTTTAATGCTGAAAGCATCATAATACTCTAACTCGATTTGTATCTTGTTCAATTAGGTATTGAAGCTTCCATTCTACTCTCAGTGTCCCGCCACAAACATATGGGACTTCTATCTGTGAACAGCCACTTACTCATAAGAGGACCAAGCAGAATAGAAGAGAATAGAATAACAGAGTTGGAAGGGACCTTGGAGGTCTTCTAGTCCAATCCCCTGCTTAGGCAGGAAACCCTAAACTACTTCAGATTATCCAACATCTTCTTTAAAACTTCCAGTATTAGATCATTCACAACTTCTGGAGGCAAATTGTTCCACTAAATAATTGCTCTAATTGTCAGGAAATTTCTCCTTATTTCTAAGTTGCTTCTCTCCTTGGTTGGTTTCCATCCATTGCTTCTTGTCCTACTCTCAGGTGCTTTGGAGAATAGCTTCACTCCCTCTTGTTTGTGGCAGCCCCTAAGATATTGGAAAATTGTTATCATGTCTCTCCTAGTCCTTTTCATTAAATTAGACATACCCAATTCCTGCAACCATTCCTCAAATGGTTTAGCATCCAGTTCCCTAATCATCTTTGTTGCTCTTCTCTGCACTCTTTCTAGAATTCAGCATCCTTTTTACATCGTGATGCCCAAAACTGAATGCAGTTTTTCAAGTGTGGCCTTAACAAGGCATTATAAAGTGGTATTAACATTTCATGTGATCTTGATTTTATCTCTCTGTTTATGCAGCCTAGAAATGTTTGACTTTTTTGGCAGCTGCTGCACACTGCTGGCTTATATTTAATTATATTTGACCATAGAAACATAGAAACATAGAAGACTGGCGGCAGAAAAAGACCTCATGGTCCATCTAGTCTGCCCTTATACTATTTCCTGTATTTTATCTTACAATGGATATATGTTTATCCCAGGCATGTTTAAATTCAGTTACTGTGGATTTACAAACCACGTCTGCTGGAAGTTTGTTCCAAGGATCTACTACTCTTTCAGTAAAATAATATTTTCTCATGTTGCCTTTGATCTTTCCCCCAACTAACTTCAGATAGGATGTTCCATGCTAGAGAAAATGCATTTCTTTAACAGAAAGTGCATAATGTGAACTCACAGTTCTCTATTCTAACACATTGGGTAACGTCATTCAGAAACTTTGTACAGGGACTCCTGCTTGAGTGGGGGGTTGGACTAGATCAGAGGTAGGCAAAGTTGGCTCTTCTATGACTTGTGGACTTCAACTCCCAGAATTTCTGAGTTAGCATGATTGGCTCAGGAATTCTGGGAGTTGAAGTCCACAAGTCATAGAAGAGCCAACTTTGCCTATCCCTGGACTAGATGATCTACAAGGTCCCTTCCAACCGTAATAAATAAAATTTAAAAATAAACCTTTCCAAAATTTATCACCAATTTGTGACAGCCTTGATGTGACAAACTGTTAAACATATGAGAGGTCATGCATTAATGAGAACTAATTACCTGAATATACTTTTAATTCAAGAAAATCATATTAGTTTTTGCTCAGTTATTGTTCACATTTATGACATTGGTTCTAATGCATCTTATGGTTTATTAATTCAAAGCCAAATGTTTCTTCTAGCTTAGGAAAAGTTATAGATTGCACATATTGTCTATGGATTCAACCACTACCACACATCTTTAAACTCATAGGCTTGAAACTAGCTTTGTTGTTATTTGTTTTAGTTTTGTTGCAGTGAATTTATACAATTAAGCTCCAACATGGTTTCCCATGAGGTTAAAACTTAAAAACACTCACTTGGACAGTGTGTCTGTTTTGATGAGATAATTAAAATATGACCTTTTCAGCTGCTCTGTTATTATCTGAAAGTTTGAAGGTGTGATGTTCAATTCAACTAAATTATTGATTATCAATTGAAACAGCAACTAGAAAGAAAAGCAAAGATCAAGTTGAGCAGCATTTTATGAAATAAAAAGTACCATATTAAGCATCTCACAATTCTTTGATGTTCAATTAAAAGAGGTGGAACAAAGAAGGTTAAATGTTGTCATAATATCAGCCTTCAAATATCAGGAAGGCCATATTTTGTAAAATTAAGCAAGCCTCTAATAGGCCTCACAAACTTTGAGAAATCTGACTCTGTTTCTTGGAGTGAAGAATAAAATAATTCAACCTACCTTAAAAATGTAAACATTCAAATCAACCCATTAATTTATTAAATAAATAAAATCACTGAGCTAAACATTTCCATCTGCCATTCCTGGTGACATTATAAATTTTTCCCTCTATCCCATGTAAACCTTGGAGTCTAATGAGGTGCAATAAATGATTGTCTTGCTTTAGTCTATAATGGCATAAAGACACAAAAATAATGGAATGTTGATATTTATTGCATATAGATTGGTAAACATTACATAAATCAGGAATAAAATCTCAATAATAATTTTTCTTCTGATTCTTTATAGCTCATTTGAGGATTGCAGTGTATGATTTCTATGCATGGAATTTAGAGAAGTCAAATATCCCAATTTCCAGCTAGACTATCTCAGATAAGAGGATTGGGAAAGAGTTATTGGCAGACAGATAACAAACCCAGCTTGAAAAAATTGATTTAGTGTGTTTCTCAGCCTGAACACCTTTAAAATGGGTGGAATTCAACTCCCCATGCTGCCTGTGGAATTCTGGGAATTGAACTCATGGATTTTATTTATTTGTTTGTTTGTTTGTCAACGTGCAAGGAAACAGAACACATAAAATAGCACGAATAAATGAATACAAAGAACCAAAACATAGTCATAAACATAAATTGACTACATACAAATGGATACAGTAGGACAGAGACAGTAGGCACACTGATACACCTATGCATGCCCCCTAATCTTAAGGCAACAATATTCAGAAATATTAGTATACACCAGTGATGGCAAACCTATGGCACGGGTGCCACAGGTGGCACACGGAGCCATAACTGCTGGCACATGAGCCGTTGCCCTAGCTCAGCTCCAACATACATATGACCTTTAAAGCCCTACATGGCATTGGACCAGAGTACCTCCAGAACCGCCTGCTACCACACGAATCCCAGCGGCCGATAAGGTCCCACAGAGTTGGCCTTCTCCGGGTCCCGTCGACTAAACAATGTCGTCTGGCCGGCCCCAGGGGAAGAGCCTTCTCTGTGGTGGCCCCGGCCCTCTGGAATCAACTCCCCCTGGAGATTAAAACTGCTCCCACCCTCCTTGTTTTCCATAAACTACTTAAGACCCACCTATACCGCCAGGCATGGGGGATTTGAGACATCTTTCCCCCAGGCTTATTATAATTTATGTTTGGTATATATGTGCTGTTTGGTTTTTAATTATGCTAGGGTTTTTAGTTTTTTTAATATTAGATTTGTGCCATTATAATATTGTTTTTTATCGTTGTTGTGAGCCGCCCCGAGTCTTCGGAGAGGGGCGGCATACAAATCTAATAAATTATTATTAAATTATTATTATATGTGTGCCAGTCAGTTGATTTCTGATTTGCACAGAGGCTCTGGGAAGATATTTTTGGCTTCCAGACAATCTCTGAAGGGATGGAGGAGGGTGTTCTTACCTCCTCCAGGGATGTTTTAGGAGCCTGGAGAGGGCGAAACAAGAGCCTACAGGGCCCACCAGAAGTTGGGAAACAGGCTGTTTCCGGCCTCCTGGGGGCCTCCAGGGAGTGGGGGAAGCTGTTTTTGCCCTCCCTATGCATTGAATTATGGATGTGGGCACTCGTGCATGTGCGATAGCATACATGTACTCTCTTTAGGCACTCAAAAAAAAAAAGAGTTGCCGTCACTGGTATTACACCATCTTAAGGAAATGATTTATAATGTCTTTCACCGAGGCTTAGGTCAATAGTAACAACAGGTAATCCTTGACTTATGACTCCAGTTTGAAATTTGGTTGTAAGTAGTTGCAGTCATAAATGGAGGCACCCATCTGATCAGACCTGTTATTTTGAAATTTTTCAGAATGGTCATTAAAAGATTCACATGATCATTAAGCAAATGGTACAGTCATCAAGTAAAGACACTGTTCCAAAAAAAACATCATAAATCATGCTCACATGACCTCAGAGTGCTACAACTGATTGTAAAGGCAAGCTAGTTGCCAAGCACTCAAAATCTAGTCATGAAACTTAAGTGGAGGAGAAGCAACATTTTACAATAGCTGCAGTAATGAGGTCCTATAGATACAGTCAGGTACACACAACCAGTAGAACAATTTTGATTTTTTTCCCTTTTTTTCCCTTCTGGACTCTGGGTATGTTTTTCCTATCGTAGTAAATGAGGTTGAATGTGCATAATTTTAGAAGAGCTGTGTGTGTGTGTGTACACAGACATACAATTTATATAGTAGATAATGTATATTTTTGTGTACCTGTGTGTAATAGGTATGTACACATATGGCATATATACATAAAGAGTATATTTTGGATGTTCAGTAATTGTAAATAAATAGGTAAATTGTATCTCTTTGAAGCAAGGAGAAGCCAGGCACCCTAACCCAAACCCTTGATGTGAGTGACATCAAGTTGCCCACCTTTAAGCCAATCACATGACCCTTAAGCCATCCCTGGTCACATGATCATGAAGCCATTCCCATCTGGTCTCATGGCTGGCAAGCCACACCCACAAAATAAGCCATGCCCACTGAATAGCTGGAAGTACTTCATGAGTCATAAGACATCAGTTCTAGGCCACTATAACTCTGAACAGGCATAAAACAAATGGCCACAAGTTGAAGACTACTTGAACTTCCATGTCTTGGTGAGGATCCTTTTTTTTTAACCTTTATGGTCACTGGAATGGAAGTAGATTGTGAATAAATAAGGATCACTCACAGGTAGTTTGTGGTTAAAGCCTTTCACTCGAATGGTCAAGCCATGCTCTTTCGCCATCACTTTATATTCCAATTGAGCAACATCGGCTTCATATGCTGGTTCAGCAAGGTTATGGCTGAGGATGCTTACAAAAGTATCAAAAAGCACCATGCTAGTTGGGGAGAAATGAAGTGAATTGACATAAATAGAAGTGGCAAATCTAAAACACTTCCTACAAGGCTGTATATGCATTATTGCAAGTAACAGTGAAATCTCATATCATTTTTTTTTTAAATTAAATCATTTTTAAAAATCAGTGCAACCAGTCAATGATAAAAATGCTTACTTCAGTGGAGACTGTATTATTATTGGTGATACCAGGTAGAAACAGATAAATCCTGAAGAAAAATGAATAAGTCGGAAAATCAATAAGAATACAAAAATGGTGCTGTTTATGTACCTACACCTATATTTTTTAAGAGTGACTGAAATCTCTTCTGTACCAGTTGAGGGTTATTCAGTTAGATCAAACATCACAATTTTATACTTTCTGAAACCATTACTGTAGTGACCATACTTGAAGATCCTCATTCCAATTATGATGATCTGTCTGTCTGTCTCTCCCTCTCTCTCTCTTTGTGTGTGTGTGTGTGTGTGTGTGAGAGAGAGAGAGAGAGAGAGAGAGAGAAGAGGTAGGGAAAAAAGCAAAAAAAGAGAAGATAGGCCAATAAACACACATAAACAATCTTTCCTATGTCCAACATTGCCCCCAATAGTTGTTCTGCCAGCGTGTTTCAACCGCCCATAATTACAGGGCAATTAGTCCAGGAAGACACAAACCACACGATAAAAGGAAAACCCAAAGGTTTTTATAAACAGAAAAATAGAAACAGCTTCCTTTTTAAATGTCAAAGGGATTTTCTGGTACACACAAGGCACAGGTGAAATGCAGTCCAATTGCTCACCCAATAACTGGGAAATTGAGTCCAATTCTAAAGTCCAGAGAGTCCACACACACAATCCTGAACAGCAAAAAACCACGATCTTGACGAAACAATGAATCAGATAAACTGCCATGAGGCTAAAACACCAGGCTGCACTTTTATCTGTAGCACTAATTACAGCAGCCCCACCCAACCACAGGTGGCCTCATTTTCTCTTGTAATAATCCTTCAGTTGTTGTCTCCTATGCATCACTCTATGCAGATGTGGATGTGTCATTAATTCTCGTTCAGAATCCAGGGATGATACAGATGATTGATCTCCTCCTGGGCAGTCTGCCAAACTCCCCTCTTCCCTGTCACTCATGCTTCCTTGGTCAGAGGAGACAGATTCTACTGGAAGCAAAACAGGCCTGCGGCATGTGGATGTCTCCCCCGCATCCACCTGCACATTGCTTGGGGCAGGAGCTGGGCCAGAGCTAACCACAACAATAGTAAACACTAATCAGTGGGTAGAATTGACTATTAACACAAAGGTTTTAATTTCAGATGGGCAAAATGGTTGTTTCAAGTATTTATAGGAAGCAAATGCCCTGTCAATTCTTTGGGTAGATTTCCTTTAAATCCCTTTTTATTAAGCACTTATCCTAAGCTCTTTTCACATCTGTTTCCCCAAAAGGTTGCATTGAGAAGAGATTTTCCATGGCAAAGTGCTCTCCGCAGTGCTGATTGCACTGAGCAGTTAATTAAAGAACATTAATATCTTGAACATTATATCTTACTATAGCTTTTCCATAGATGCAATCTAAGAACTTTGGTTCATTTGTATTTATACAATTTACCTTTGGGGACACCAAACTTATTGTCTTCCTTGTACCATAGACACCCTTCACGTGTGTTTATTATTTTGATAGGATATTCTGGAGAATGGATATCTGTTTCTTTCACAGAGAAATCTGTGGCTAAAATAGGGGATAAAATAGGGGCAAATTACTATACCATAAATAATATTTATTCATGGACATGGTTGCCTGCTACATTGCTGCATAAAATCTGCATAAATTTGGTATGAATCTCTGGACATATAAACCTCTATAGTTACTTCCTAAAGCTATGACTACAATTGCCAAAATTCATGCATAACTACCTACCATTTATAGGCAAAGACATTAAAACCTGAGGCTTAGATTACTTGAAAAAAATATTTTTAGAAAAAAATCCTTGTCCCATTAACCTAGAGTGGGAAGCACTAATGGAATAGAAAGAAAATCTTGTCTGATGTATCCAAGTTTATTATTTGTTATTTGTTATATTTATAGTCCTTGCTCCCAAAAATATATTAGAGCTACCAATGTGTATTAATGGTTTAACTCAGTGCCATAATAAGAACACTATTAAACTGAACAAGACTATATGGTTGTAGTACTAACCTATATATTTATTTTCACGTGGCAGATGTAAATCTGGATTGATAGGGAAATCAGTGTCCCACAATTTGCTCCAATACGGGTCAATGTCTATATGAATGTAACACAATTAAGAATTAATGATTTAGTATAGAATACCTCAATATAAGAATTACCCTTAGATTCAGTGGTGCACAGAATTTAACTTAAACTGGACTCTATTTTTATTAATTTTAATTCTATACCCGCTAGGTTTTTTTAATACTAAAAACACCACAGGAAAAGAAGGAACCTGTCAATTGTATTTCCCAAATCTCAAAGCCTTTTTATTGCATCTTTATTTCATCTAATTTCATTATTGAATCATAATTTATGACTTTTGTTCCTGTGTTTACTTACTCTTGAACCCTTGACTTTTGGATTGTCTAATGACTAGACTCAGCATTCTGGTTTAGTGATCGTATTTGGATCTCTCTCTTGCTGCTTAAACTTCAAACAGACTTATTCCGATAAGCTCCCTTTGCACAGACTCTGATTTATGGTATTGTCTCCTGTTATCTGCTCAACACCACAGAAACCGTGTCTGCATGTATATGTTTGAAAACTGACACAGGACACGGGACAGCATGCATGGGACAGCAAGAGCTATCATGTTCCACACCATGTGAGTAGATGTTGAAAGAAAATACAGGATATCCTGCATAAGCCACGCCCACAGTGTGGTAGTAAAAAGTTTGGTAGCCCTTCACTGCTTGTAACTAAACAATTCACATGGACGTTAATGCAGCACTTTGCACCATTGGTAACATCTTTGCTCCAAGATGTTTTGAAGCAGATTTTTTACAAACCAGTAATAACACAAATGGGCACTTTACCTGACACACAATATTGTGCTCCAAACCACTTTTCTTTCTTGGAGCATTGTCCCGCATGGGAAGGAGATAAGAGAAAGATGTTTACTTTTTCAGGAAGGAGACGATTAAGGGCATCAGCAATGATCTGCAAATACAATAGATAAAAGGAATAAATCAATCCATTCTCCACTTTCCATAACAGTTGCCTCTTTGTTCTTAAACTGACTTTTTAATTGCCATGACATAAGAATTAGTACACTTTATCACTAAAATGATAAAGGGACTAGAAACCAAGACATATGAAGAGAGGTTGCTGAAACTGGGCATGGAGAGTTTAGCAAAAAGGAGGGCCAGAGGGGATATGATAGCATGAGGGCCAGAGGGGATATGCATAGCTAGAGGTATAACAAGCAGGAAGAGGGAGATTATGATCCCGCTATATAGAATGCTGGTGAGACCACATTTGGAATACTGTGTTCAGTTCTGGAGACCTCACCTACAAAAAGATATTGACAAAATTGAACGGGTCCAAAGACGGGCTACAAGAATGGTGGAAGGTCTTAAGCATAAAACGTATCAGGAAAGACTTAATGAACTCAATCTGTATAGTCTGGAGGACAGAAGGAAAAGGGGGGACATGATCGAAACATTTAAATATATTAAAGGGTTAAATAAGGTCCAGGAGGGAAGTGTTTTTAATAGGAAAGTGAACAAAAGAACAAGGGGACACAATCTGAAGTTAGTTGGGGAAAGATCAAAAGCAACATGAGAAAATATTATTTTACTGAAAGAGTAGTAGATCCTTGGAACAAACTTCCAGCAGACGTGGTAGATAAATCTACAGTAACTGAATTTAAACATGCCTGGGATAAACATATATCCATCCTAAGATAAAATACAGAAAATAGTATAAGGGCAGACTAGATGGACCAGGAGGTCTTTTTCTGCCGTCAGACTTCTATGTTTCTATGTTTCTATGATTATCTAGGCCCTTGGCAGTTAGGATTCAGACCCGGCTACAGCACGGAAACTGCTTTGGTCGTGCTGATGGATGATCTCTGGCGGGCCCGGGACAGGGGTTTATCCTCTGTCCTGCTACTTCTTGACCTATCAGCGGCTTTCAATACCATCGATCATGGTATCCTTCTGTGCCAGCTGGAGGGGTTGGGAGTGGGAGGCACCATTTTACGGTGGTTCTCCTCCTACCTCTCTGGTCAGTCGCAGTCAGTGCTAGTGGGATGACAGAGGTCGTCTCCAAGGTCCCTACCTTTTGGGGTCCTACAGGGGACGGTTCTCTCCCCTCTGCTGTTTAATATCTACATGAAACAGCTAGGTGAGATCATCCAAGGGCATGGGGTAAGTTACCATCAGTACGCTGATGACACCCAGTTGTACATCTCCACCCCATGTCCACTCAGCAAAGCAGTGGAAGTGATGTGCCGGTGTCTGGAGGCAGTCAGGGTCTAGATGGGTGCCAACAGGCTCAGACTCAATCCAGACAAGACAGAGTGGCTATGGGTACTGCCTCCCAAGGACACGTCTATCTGTCTGTCTATCACCATGAGGGGGAATTATTGACCCCCTCAGAGATGGTTCACAACTTGGGTGTCCTCCTCGATCCACAGCTAACTTTAGAACACCATCTTTCAGCTGTGGCGAGGGGGGCGTTTGCCCAGGTTCACCTGGTGCACCAGTTGCGGCCTTATTTGGACAGGGAGTCTTTGCTCACGGTCACTCATGCCCTTATCACCTCGAGGTTTGACTACTGCAATGCTCTCTACATTAGGATACCTCTGAAGAGTGTTCGGAAACTTCAACTTGTCCAAAATGCAGCCGGCCGAGCAGTCTTGGGCCTCCCAAGAAATGCCCACATCTCACCATCACTCCGCGGACTGCATTGGCTACTGATCAGTTTCCGGGCACAATTCAAAGTGTTGGTTATGACCTATAAAGCCCTACATGGCACAGGACCAGATTATCTCCGAGGCCGCCTTCTGACGCATGAATCCCAGCGACCGGTGAGGTCCCACAGAGTTGACCTCCTTAGGGTCCCATCAATCAGACAATGTCGGTTGGCGGGACCCAGGGGAAGGGCCTTCTCTGTGGGAGCCCTGGCCCTCTGGAATCAACTTCCCCCAGAGATTCGCACTGCCCCCTCCCTCCTTGCCTTCCGAAAGAGCTTAAAATCTCATCTTTGCTGCCAGGCTTGGGACTCTTAGATCTTTCCCTGACCACTGAATGCCTTAAGTATGATTGCTGAATGTTTGGTTAATAAGTTAATTTTTTTAGTTTAATCTTCTCTTTTTAATATTGTAGTATTAATTGGATTATATTATTGTTCTTTTTTTAATATATGCTGTGAGCCGCCCCGAGTCCTCAGAGAGGGCAGGCATACAAATCCAATTAAATAAATAAATAAAATAAATAAAATAGGAGTATACACATATTTGAGGGGTTGGTACAGAGAGGAGGGGGGCACACTATTTTTCAGGGCACCAGAGGGCCAAACCAGGAGCAACATATGGATGGAAACTGACCAAGGAGAGATTCAACCTGGAAATAAGGAAAAACTTTCTGATGGTGAGAGCAATCAACCAGTGGAACAGCCTGCCAGCAGACATTGTGAATGTCCCTTCACTTGACACATTCAAAAGGAAATAAGAAACATAGAAGACTGATGGCAGAAAAAGACTTCATAATCCATCTAGTCTACCCTTATACTATTTTTTTGTATTTTATCTTAGGATGGATATATGTTTATCCCAGGCATGTTTAAATTCAGTTACTGTGGATTTACCAACCACATCTGCTGGATGTTTGTTCCAAAGATCTACTACTCTTTCAGTAAAATAATATTTTCTCATGTTGGACTGCCATCCGGCTGGGGTGGTGTAGGGTTTCCTACTTGAGCATGGGATTGGGCTTGATGACCTGCAAGGTCCCTTCCAACTCTAATAATAAATAAATTAATTATTATGGGAGATGGAGGATGCAATATTATCAATCCATTGAAACTCACTGGCTGATTGGTTAGGAACCTGGTTGAATTTACCTACACAATAGAAAACCAAATCATACTGTGCCACTAGAGCTACACTTTAAAGAAGCTTCACTACATTTTGGACCAGGAATTGTACACAAATAGTCTAATTAAGAAAACAATTCTTGAACTTTAGTGTTAATGTTTCTAGAGCAGACTCTTAGCTGAGGCCATCTAGATGCCTTCAATCTACAAAATTTTGATTTCTGAGCTAACGTAAGCTTTTATGAAATTCTAAGAGTTGCAATCATATATCTGGATAGTGCCAGAGAGGAAAATGTGATTTTAGAGTGACTTTCCTTTCACTTTTTTTCAGACACACGTGGGCTCCACTTACTTCAGCATTATACTCAATCAGTAGTTGGTCTCCAGTTAATAGGTCTTCCTTTTCAAAGATATGCATATATTCACATATATTTTCTACAAACTCAAGTGGATCCGTCTGGAGATATGGAAAACATGATGACGGAATAATAAAGTCAGAAGATTAGAATTGCTTTAAAAATAGTCTTAAAACACAGCACAATTCACAAGAGTTAGAATCATTTGAATTCCATTATTAAAAATAAGGTGCCAATATTTCCAGAGATGCGGCAGGCATATTGGAAACTGGAAGAAAACTTATACCTGTTCCTGGAAACAAAATTCATTAGCTTCAATCTTCTGAATCTCTTCCCATATTCTGCAAACAAAAAGTTGTTACCATTATCACATAGAAAAGCTGTTCCCTATCTACAGTATGTATCCTTGAAATGTTTGGCCTACAATCTCAAACATTCTCAACAGTTTTTGTAGTGGTTGCACTAATCTTGGACCTTGAATCTATACATCAGAAAGATACAGGTGATCCTTAAATATGCCCATAATTGAGCTCAAAATTTCTGCTGGCTATTTTTTGCGTGATGTTTGGCACTGCACATGCACATGAGGCCCCGCACGGCCCAACCCCATGGTGCACAATGCGTATGTAGCCATGTGGCATAGGAGGAAGCAAATCGGCAGCCAGGTAAATGAGAACCCACCTGTGCCTTCTTAGAACTGCGGAAAGAACTGCGTTGTGTAGCTCTTTTTGATTGGGACCAGAATTTCCATTGCTAAGCAAGACAGTTGCTGAGTTAATCATGCCTGACATTATGACCTTTTTTACCAGGTTGTTAAGGAAGCACTGCAGTTGTTAAGTGAATCACACAGTAATTAAATGAATCTAGCTTTCCCATTTGTCTTCCTTTCAGAAGTCAGCTGGAAAAGTCACAAATAGCAATCACATGGTCTCAGAATACTAAGTCTGCACTATCAATCTCATCAATCCCAACATCCATCTCCTCCAACTAATGACTATATGAGTGTAACTTTGTTGCTTGTATCCTTGTGATTTATAATCTGGTTCCTAATATGATTTGATTTCTTATTTGACCCCTATGACAATCATATCTTTTCTTTTATGTACACTGAGAGCATATGCATCAAGACAAATTCCTTGTGTGCCCAATCACTTGGCCAATAAAATTCTGTTCTGTTCTATTCTATTCTATTCTATTCTACATTACTCTATTCTATATTCTATCTCTCTCTCTCCCTCTCTTTATGCACCAATAACAAATTCTTGTGTGCCCAATCACACTTGACCAATAAAATTCTGTTCTGTTCTGTTCTGTTCTGCTCTGCTCTGCTCTATTCTATTCTATTCTATTCGATTCGATTCTACTCTACTCTACTCTATACTACTCTACTCTATTCTATATTCTCTCTCTCTCTCTCTCCCTCTCTTTATGCACCAATAACAAATTCCTTGTGTGCCCAATCACACTTGGCCAATAAAGAATTCCATTCCATTCTATCCCACCCCACCCTATCCCATCCCATCCCATTCTATTCTATTCAATTCTGCAATCATTATAAATAAATATTGGTTGCCAACACCTGGAATTTGATCATGTGACTGTGGGATGTTATGACAGTCTTAAGTGCTAGAACCAGTCATAAGTTACATTTTCCCATGTCTTTGTAACATCAAACGGTTGCTGTTGTAAATTGAGGACTATTCTTCTATTCTTCCTATCTGTCCACTTGTAGGATATGAGAAATAGACACATATGTTATGGTTTTGAACAGATTATTATTATTTTATTATTATTATTTATTAGATTTGTATGACGCCCCTCTCTGTAGACTCGGGGCGACTAACACATCAAATAAATTTTCAGTTTTGTTGAAGGAAAGCCTTTTAGAGATTTATTCCTTGTTAATATGAAACTTTATATAATTATTTACATTGCATTGTTTATTACTGCTGTCAAAAAGATTATCCTGCACATTTCAAACACTATTATTGTATATCTTGCATATGTTGATTTGATTTAATATACAAAACATGATTATTTGATCCGAAGATTAATATTTTTAATATGCATTCTTAAAGTCTTTGTTATTTAGATAATGTATTAAATATAAAATAAGAAATGACTAGCAAAGTCATAACATTTTAAAAAATATGTAAATACCTTTTCTCTGGCCCATTTTTTTGCAACATCTTTAAATACTGAAATATAAGATGAATAACCTGTAGATAAAGAAATGGATGCAGTTATTTTTGATATTTGACTATAAAACAAACAGCATTCACAATTAATAAGCCAAGGTTAATCTTCCAGACAAAAAAACTAAAAAGTATTTTTGTCACTTTAGCCCTAACATCTAATAATTTCTGATATCCTATGGTTCTGACATCCTCAATCAGAAATTATTCTCTCTGTAAGCATTATCTCTCTTGACTGTTGTACAAATGTACTAAGAATCTTTTCTCTGAGATTTTAGATATTTTTAGTATGGATGGTAGTGACCAAAATTGTGTACTTGCTTTGATGATATGCCTCCACATCGGCAAAAAGAATCCAAATCTCATGTATAAACTTAATAAACAAAATCTCACAGCCAACCCCCACTCAGTAAAAGACCTTGGAATACTAATATCAAATGACCTAAGTGCTAAAGCTCACTGTAACAATATAGCCAAAAAGGCTTCTAGAGTTGTTAACCTGATCCTACGCAGCTTCTGCTCTGGCAATCTCACACTACTCAACAGAGCCTACAAAGCTTTTGCCAGACCCATCCTTGAATACAGTTCATTTGTCTGGAACCCATACCACATCTCGGACATCAACACCCTAGAAAATGTCCAAAGATACTTCACCAGAAGAGCCTTTCACTCCTCGACTCAAAACAGAATGCCCTATGAAAACAGACTATCAATCCTAGATCTAGAAAGCTTAGAACTATGACGCCTAAAACACGATCTAAGTGTTGCTCACAAAATCATATGCTGCAACATCCTGCCTGTCAATGACTAC